>NW_024603920.1:0-2357 GCF_018296145.1 Oncorhynchus tshawytscha | reverse complement strand
TGTCTGTGTCCAGCGTGTCTGTGTGTGTGTGTGTGTGTGTGTGTGTGTGTTCAGTGTGTGTGTGTGTGTGTCCAATGTGTGTGTCCAGTGTGTGTGTGTGTGTTCAATTTGTGTGTGTGTCCAGTGTGTGTGTGTGTGTGTGTGTGTGTGTGTGTGTGTGTGTGTGTACAATGCGTTTGTGTGTCCAATATGTGTGTGTGTGTGTGTGTGTCCATTGTGTGTGTGTTTGTGTGTGTGTGTCTCCAGTGTGTGTGTGTGTGTGTGTGTCCAGTGTCTGTTTCCAGTGTGTGTGTGTGTCCAGCGTGTGTGTGTGTCTATGTCCAGTGTGTGTGTGTCCAAATGTGTGTGTGTCCAATATGTGTGTGTGTGTGTGTGTGTCCAAGTGAGGTGTGTGTGTCCAGTGTGTCCAGTGTGTGTGTGTATCCAGCGTGTGTGTGTGTGTCCGTTGAGTGTGTCTGTGTGTGCGTGTGTGTGTCTAGTGTGCGTGTGTGTGTGTCTAGTGTGCGTGTGCTAAAGTTGAAACCCTGGATAGAGGGACTCAGTGAATGTGGAGGTGAATGTGATCAGGTGGGTCAGTGTGTCAGAGGAGGCTCTATAGAAGGACAGAGTGCCGGCTGGCCAGTCCAGATACACTCCTACTCTGTGGGATCTGGAGGAGGGGACGTCTATGGTAGAGGAATTATCATTGTGCCAGGCAATGTAACTGTTGTCAGAGCAGGTCAGACTCCAGGACTTGTCATTGTATCCAAGACAACAGTCATAACCCCCTCCTCTCCTGTTGATTCCTTTATATGTCACTCCTATAACAGCCCCTCCCCCACTCCACTCTACCTCCCAGTAACAGCGACCAGTCAGACCCTCTCTACACAGCACCTGTCCCCAGTCCTCAAATCTCTCTGGGTGATCAGGATACGGCTGCTCCTCTGTCCTCCATGTTACCTTTCTGTTCTCCTCAGAGAGAGAGAGGAGTCTGTTTACTGTGTTTGGGTCCAGTGTGAGATCACAGACATCTGATGGATGAAACCAGACACAATATTAGAAATCATCATCATTCACATTAGAATGTTAACTCACTTTTCACTAATTAATTTAATAATGTAGATGTAGATGTAGTTTCTAGGTATCAAAAGGAGAAGTTAAGGTAACTTGAGACTTGTTGAATGATCATATGTTATACTGTATGGTTATATAAAACACACTTATTCACATCAATTACACACACACACACACACACACACACACACACACACACACACACACACACACACACACACACACACACACACACACACACACACACACACACACACACACACACACACACACATTGTCAAAGCAACTCTTTGTAAACCTTGGTGTCCCTGATTTCTGCTTCTGATATTTAAAATGACCAAGTCAGTAATGATGGTGGTCTTTGACTTTTACTTAACTTGAATTAAGACATATTCTTAGTCATATTCTTCACAGCAGTCAACACTCACATTTTCTAAGTCCAGGTTTCATTGTGTACTCTCCACCATGTTCCACACTGTAGCGGTAAGCAGAAGAACAGACAGTCATTGAGTGATACACCTGAACTCTCACACACACATACATACTCACACAAACACAGTCAGCAAATAAATTGTCCAAAAAGTGGTCAGAATGTTTGTGTTAGCTAGCCTGATAAGTCAAACATGTCTGATATGAACATTGACATAAACCCTCTACATACTTGAGTTTCTCCAGTCTGCAGTGTGGATCCTCCAGTCCAGCAGAGAGCAGTCTGACTCCTGAGTCTCCTGGGTGATTGTAGCTCAGGTCCAGCTCTCTCAGGTGTGAGGGGTTTGACCTCAGAGCTGAGACCAGAGAAGCACAGCCTTCCTCTGTGACTAGACAGCCTGACAGCCTGCAAAGAGTCAAATGATATTAAAACCACACTGCTATTCTTTGGTGGTGAAAATTGTGGCAGTATATTTTTTCAACATATTCAGATATATCAGTGTCCTGAAACCTGCCATATCTATTCGTAAATTAATGTATCATTATTAGAAAATTACAAATTATCAAAGTATTGTTTGTAGAGAGAAAAATGTATAGTACAAATATTTGAGTAGACTGACCAGAGCAGTTTAAAAAGGAGTATCAGTCAGAAGACAGAAAGTGAGATATCAGATTTAGATTGTATTGAGTATACAGTCCACACCATATCTATTTAGACAGTGAGGAATCAGATTTAGATTGTATTGAGTATACAGTCCACACCATATCTATTTAGACAGTGAGGTATCAGATTTAGATTGTATTGAGTATACAGTCCACACCATATCTATTTAGACAGTGAGGTATCAGATTTAGATTGTATTGAGTATACAGTC
>NW_024603919.1:0-2352 GCF_018296145.1 Oncorhynchus tshawytscha | reverse complement strand
TAAAATCCCACAGATATTCCCATTCAAGACTGGAAGATACGGGAGATACGGAAAAGGGAGATGGTTTTGCTGCCTAAAGTTTCTTTTCGCAATTTATTGGGGGCAGACTTAGTGATTTGGGGGCCCGTTTCAAAATGCTGCTGACCTGTCCTACCCCGAGAAAGGGACATTAAATACAGTAGTATTCCTTTAAAATGATTTCTCATACACATATTGGGAAGTACGTCACAGTTGAGATGTGAGATATGCCACATGAATTTCAGCACTTTAGTTTGTCAGACCTCACTATGTGTGTGACAGTTTCTGCTGTAGACAGTTTACGTTACCGTCTAAGGCAAGTATCGACTTCTTCACTATATTTTCTGTTAATTTTAATGTTCAAAATAAATGAAAGGAAATTAATTATGAGTAATGAGATTCAATATGTTCTAATGTACTGCTGTTTGTTCATGTATTAGCTTTACAACTGAAGGATATTGTGTATTTGATATGGGGAGAGTTCAATGCAATGTGTTGTGTGAGTTAAGCAACTCGACCAGTAAGTGTATGTGTTACGGATACAGATATCCTGGGTGTGTGTGTGTATCCTGTGTCTTTTCTCTCATTCTCCCCTCCTCACAGGTGGCAATCATCATTCCCCAATCAGTCACCATTCAATCATCAGTCAGTAGACACACCTCCTATTTCCAGTACCCTATCACATCCCCTTTCCCTTGGTTTGAAAACCCAGTTGTTTCCTCTAGAGCTCAATCTCTCTGTCAATCTTGCTGTCAATATCTCTGTCATACAATCTCTATGTAGTTCTCTTGTTTGATTTAGCATCTCCAGATCACTTTGTTCCCACCTGGACAACTATAAACACCTGGGTGTCTGGTTAGACTGTAAACTCTCCTTCCAGACTCACATTAAGCATCTCCAATCCAAAATTAAATCTAGAATCGGCTTCCTATATCGCAACAAAGCATCCTTCACTCATGCTGCCAAACATACCCCCGTAAAACTGACCATCCTACCGATCCTCGACTTCGGTGATGTCATCGATAAAATAGCCTCCAACACTCTACTCAACAAACTGGATGCAGTCTATCACAGTGCCATCCGTTTTGTCACCAAAGCCCCATACACTACCCACCATTGCGACCTGTACACTCGTTGGTTGGCCCTCGCTTCATACTCGTCGCCAAATCCACTGGCTACAGGTTATCTACAAGTCTCTGCTAGGTAAAGCCCCGCCTTATCTCAGCTCACTGGTCACCATAGCAACACCCACTCGTAGCACGCGCTCCAGCAGGTATATCTCACTGGTCACGCCCAAAGCCAATTCCTCTTTTGGTCGTCTTTCCTAACAGTTCTCTGCTGCCCATGACTGGAACGAATTGCAAAAATCTCTGAAGCTGGAGACTCTCATCTCCCTCTCATCTCCCTCACTAGCTTTAAGCACCAGCTGTCAGAGCAGCTTACAGATCACTGCACCTGTACATAGATGGGGTATCTACCTACCTCATCCCCATACTGGTATTTATTTATTTTGCTCCTTTGCACCCCAGTATCTCTACCTGCACATTCATCTTCTGCCGATCTACCATTCCAGTGTTTAATTGCTATATTATAATTACTTCGCCACCATGGCCCATTTATTTCCTTAACTTACCTCATTTGCACTCTCTGTATATAGACTTTTTGTTTTATTTTGTTCTACTGTATTATTGACTGTATGTTTTGTTTATTCCATGTGTAACTCTGTGTTGTTGTATGTGTCGAATTGCTACGCTTTATCTTGGCCAGGTCGCTGTTGCAAATGAGAACTTGTTCTCAACTAGCCTACCTGGTTAAATAAAGGTTAAATAAATAAATAAAACCTGTGAGTATTGTTTGTGTTATGGTGTTTGATGGTGGGAAAAGGGGGAACAAGTCGCCCATGGGCATACACTACCTGTAGGACTACTTTGTCTAAGAACACTAGGTAGAACTGGGCAGACGACCCACTGTATGTTTGGTTAGTTAGTTAGCTGTATTGAAGTAGGCTCGTCTAGCTTAGGGGTGTTTTGGATATTTGTTTCTTTCCTCAGCACCGTTTCCTGCCCCCCCTTTACCGTGTGTTTTCAAATAAACCATGACTGGTTGACGGTAATTTAGTTGTTTGTGGTTATTTCGTTCTCACTCTTACTTTTTCACTATTATAATTTGCATGAGTTATGCTACGGGTCTCGTTACCATTCCCCCTAGACTGTCGGGCCAAAAGGGATTCGTAACAGTATGTTTGTACTGCTTTACAACTGACGGACATAGTGTATTTGATATGGAGAGAGTTCAATGCAATGTGTTGTGTGAGTTAAGTTACTCCACCAGTAA
>NW_024603918.1:0-2350 GCF_018296145.1 Oncorhynchus tshawytscha | reverse complement strand
TTGGGTTACCAGGTGCATATTTTAAACAGTCCATAAAGCACTCAGGCGGCCCCCATGGATAGAGGGTCGTAGTAGGGTACTCCATAGCGGGCATGGACAATAGAGTCCCGGTAAATGCATTTACAACCATATTTTTATTTTTGGGTTACCAGTTGCACAACAATGCACGTGCATTTGCAATATGATTCTATAGTGAAAAAACACCACCAAATGGACATGATGAAATCAACACAACGAGTGATGGAAAGGAACAACTATCACTGCTCGGCCATCCTGTGTTCATCAGGCCAGTCAATTTTGCATTTTTGAGCATGTCAAATTTCATATGGTAAATGCCCATTGAACCATATTGCAAATGCACGTGCACTTGCAATATGATTGTATGTGAAAAGACATCACAAAATGGACAGGATGAAGTCAACACAACGAGCGATGGAAAGGAGCAACTATCACTGCCAGGCCATCCCGAGTTCATCTGGCCAGTCAATTTTGCATTTCTGCATGATTTTTGAGCATGTCAAATTTCATATGGTAAATGCCCATTGAACCATATTGCAAATGCACGTGCACTTGCAATATGATTGTATGTGAAAAGACATCACCAAATGGACATGATGAAATCAACACAACGAGTGATGGAAAGGAACAACTATCACTGCTCGGCCATCCTGTGTTCATCAGGCCAGTCAATTTTGCATTTTTGAGCATGTCAAATTTCATATGGTAGAATACAACTAAAGTATGTTGATACAGTTCTTATACGTGTGTAATTGACACAAAATTACAAAAAACGGTCCAGAAAGCACTTTTTAAGGGTGTGTGAAGTTTTTACAAAATTTTGACATTTTTTGACTTTTGACTTTTGACTTCCTATGAAATCATATTGAAAATGGACAAAACATATTACTTATGCCCATGTAAAAAAAAAAAAAAATATGATGATAAAATTGGACAAAAGTATATTCATACAGTTCTTACACATGTGTAATTGACAAAAAAATCAAAAGAATTTCGAAAACGGTCCAGAAAGCACTTTTTAAGGGGTGATAAGTTTTTGACAAAAAATCATTTTTTCAAAATTTTGCTTTTGGATGTTGACTTGGGTGACATTTCCCAATATGAAAAACCATGGTGGAGCGAATTCGCCACCTGTTGAATTTTTAAAGTGTTACAATAGGCAATCGCCATATGGCAGTTGCAATACACTTTGCACGAATCAACGCCGAATTGGGTGGTATTGGCCAATGTGTATATGGTTTGTCCGATGCCAATGACTTCCCATTCATTTTTGTCCACTTCAGGGGGGTATTCCCTTACATAATATAATAGAGACAGTAGATCTAGCTGGTCTGTCATAATATAATAGAGACAGTAGATCTAGCTGGTCTGTCATAATATAATAGAGACAGTAGATCTAGCTGGTCTGTCATAATATAATAGAGACAGTAGATCTAGCTGGTCTGTCATAATATAATAGAGACAGTAGATCTAGCTGGTCTGTCATAATATAATAGAGACAGTAGATCTAGCTGGTCTGTCATAATATAATAGAGACAGTAGATCTAGCTGGTCTGTCATAATATAATAGAGACAGTATATCTTGCTGGTCTGTCATACTAGAATTGAGGCAGTAGATCTAGCTGGTCTGTCATAAAATAATTGAGGCAGTAGATCTAGCTGGTCTGTCATATTATAATAGAGACAGGAGATCTAGCTGGTCTGTCATAATATAATAGAGACAGTAGATCTAGCTGGTCTGTCATAATATAATAGAGACAGTAGATCTAGCTGGTCTGTCATAATATAATAGAGACAGTAGATCTAGCTGGTCTGTCATAATATAATAGAGACAGTAGATCTAGCTGGTCTGTCATAATATAATAGAGACAGGAGATCTAGCTGGTCTGTCATAATATAATAGACACAGTAGATCTAGCTGGTCTGTCATAATATAATAGAGACAGTAGATCTAGCTGGTCTGTCATAATATAATAGAGACAGTAGATCTAGCTGGTCTGTCATATTATAATTGAGGCAGTAGATCTAGCTGGTCTGTCATAATATAATAGAGACAGTAGATCTTGCTGGTCTATCATAATATAATAGAGACAGTAGATCTAGCTGGTCTGTCATACTATAATTGAGGCAGTAGATATAGCTGGTCTGTCAAAATATAATAGAGTCAGTATATTGAGCTGGTCTGTCATAATATAATAGAGACAATAGATCTACCTGGTCTGTCATATTATAATAGAGGCAGTAGATCTAGCTGGTCTGTCATAACATAATAGAGAGAGTAAATCTAGCTGGTCTGTCATACTATAATTGAGGCAGTAGATCTAGCTGGTCT
>NW_024603917.1:0-2350 GCF_018296145.1 Oncorhynchus tshawytscha | reverse complement strand
ATTATGGTCTTCATGTGTTCTCCATCACAACAAGTCATTATGGTCTTCATGTGTTCTACATCACACAAGTCATTATGGTCTTCATGTGTTCTCCATCACAAGTCATTATGGTCTTCCTGTGTTCTCCATCACAACAAGTCATTATGGTCTTCATGTGTTCTACATCACAAGTCATTATGGTCTTCATGTGTTCTACATCACAAGTCATTATGGTCTTCATGTGTTCTACATCACAAGTCATTCATGTGTTCTACATCACAAGTCATTATGGTCTTCCTGTGTTCTACATCACAACAAGTCATTATGGTCTTTGTGTGTTCTACATCACAACAAGTCATTATGGTCTTCATGTGTTCTCCATCACAACAAGTCATTATGGTCTTCCTGTGTTCTACATCACAAGTCATTATGGTCTTCATGTGTTCTACATCACAACAAGTCATTATGGTCTTCATGTGTTCTCCATCACAACAAGTCATTATGGTCTTCCTGTGTTCTACATCACAACAAGTCATTATGGTCTTCATGTGTTTCTCCATCACAACATTAGTCTTATGGTCTTCATTATGTGTTCTGCATAAGTCATTATGGTCTTCCTGTGTTCTCCATCACAAGTCATTATGGTCTTCCTGTGTTCTACATCACAACAAGTCATTATGGTCTTCATGTGTTCTCCATCACAACAAGTCATTATGGTCTTCCTGTGTTCTACATCACAACAAGTCATTATGGTCTTCATGTGTTCTCTCCATCACTTCCTGTGTTCTCCATCACAAGTCATTATGGTCTTCATGTGTTCTACATCACAACATTAGTCATTATGGTCTTATGGTCATGTGTTCTAAATCACAACAAGTCATTATGGTCTTCATGTGTTCTACATCACAACAAGTCATTATGGTCTTCATGTGTTCTACATCACAACAAGTCATTATGGTCTTCATGTGTTCTACATCACAACAAGTCATTATGGTCTTCATGTGTTCTACATCACAACAAGTCATTATGGTCTTCCTGTGTTCTACATCACAACAAGTCATTATGGTCTTCATGTGTTCTACATCACAACAAGTCATTATGGTCTTCATGTGTTCTCCATCCACAAGTCATTATGGTCTTCCTGTCTTCTCCATCACAACAAGTCATTATGGTCTTCATGTGTTCTACATCACAAGTCATTATGGTCTTCATGTGTTCTACATCACAAGTCATTATGGTCTTCATGTCTACATCACAAGTCATTATGGTCTTCATGTGTTCTACATCACAAGTCATTATGGTCTTCATGTGTTCTCCATCACAAGTCATTATGGTCTTCATGTGTTCTACATCACAAGTCATTATGGTCTTCATGTGTTCTACATCACAAGTCACTTCCTGTGTTCTACATCACAACAAGTCATTATGGTCTTCATGTGTTCTACATCACAACAAGTCATTATGGTCTTCATGTGTTCTCCATCACAACAGAGTCATTATGGTCTTCATGTGTTCTACATCACAACAAGTCATTATGGTCTTCCTGTGTTCTACATCACAACAAGTCATTATGGTCTTCATGTGTTCTCCATCACAAGTCATTATGGTCTTCATGTGTTCTCCATCACAAGTCATTATGGTCTTCATGTGTTCTACATCACAAGTCATTATGGTCTTCCTGTGTTCTACATCACAACAAGTCATTATGGTCTTTGTGTGTTCTACATCACAACAAGTCATTATGGTCTTCATGTGTTCTCCATCACAACAAGTCATTATGGTCTTCCTGTGTTCTACATCACAACAAGTCATTATGGTCTTCCTGTGTTCTACATCACAACAAGTCATTATGGTCTTCATGTGTTCTCCATCACAACAAGTCATTATGGTCTTCCTGTCTTCATATGTGTTCATCACATCACATTATGTCTTCATATGTGTTCTACATCACAAGTCATTATGGTCTTCCTGTGTTCTACATCGCAACAAGTCATTATGGTCTTCATGTGTTCTCCATCACAGCAAGTCATTATGGTCTTCATGTGTTCTACATCACAACAAGTCATTATGGTCTTCATGTGTTCTCCATCACAACAAGTCATTATGGTCTTCATGTGTTCTACATCACAAGTCGTATGGTCTTCATGTGATTTCTCCATCACAACAAGTCATTATGGTCTTCATGTGTTCTACATCACAACAAAGTCATTATGGTCTTCATGTGTTCTACATCACAACAAGTCATTATGGTCTTCATGTGTTCTACACAACAAGTCATTATGGTCTTCATGTGTTCTACATCACAACAAGTCATTATGGTCTTCCTGTATTTCTACATCACAACAAGTCATTATGGTCTTCATGTGTTCTA
>NW_024603916.1:0-2348 GCF_018296145.1 Oncorhynchus tshawytscha | reverse complement strand
ATGGACCCTAACCCCCTACACTACAGTATGGACCCTAACCCCTACACTACAGTATGGACCCTAATCTAATTTTATTGGTCACATACACATGGTTAGCAGATGTTAATGCGAGTGTAGCGAAATGCTTGTGCTTCTAGTTCTGACAATGCAGTAATAACCAACAAGTAATCTAGCTAGCAATTCCAAAACTACTACCTTATAGACACAAGTGTAAGGGGATAAAGAATATGTACATTAAGATATATGAGTGAGTGATGGTACAGAGCGGCATAGGCAAGATACAGTAGATGGTATTGAGTGCAGTATATACATATGAGATGAGTATGTAAACAAAGTGGCTAGTGATACATGTATTACATAAAGATGCAGTAGATGATATAGAGTACAGTATATACATATACATATGAGATGAATAATGTAGGGTATGTAAACATTATATTAGGTAGCATTGTTTAAAGTGGCTAGTGATATATTTTACATCATTTCCCATCAATTCCCATTATTAAAGTGGCTGGAGTTAAGTCAGTGTGTTGGCAGCAGCCACTCAATGTTAGTGGTGGCTGTTTAACAGTCTGATGGCCTTGAGATAGAAGCTGTTTTTTCAGTCTCTCGGTCCCAGCTTTGATGCACGTGTACTGACCTCGCCTTCTGGATGATAGCGGGGTGAACAGGCAGTGGCTCGGGTGGTTGTTGTCCTTGATGATCTTTATGGCCTTCCTGTGACATCGGTTGGTGTAGGTGTCCTGGAGGGCAGGTAGTTTGCCCCCGGTGATGCATTGTGCAGACCTCACTACCCTCTGGAGAGCCTTACGGTTGTGGGCGGAGCAGTTGCCATACCAGGCGGTGATACAGCCCGCCAGGATGCTCTCGATTGTGCATCTGTAGAAGTTTGTGAGTGCTTTTGGTGACAAGCCGAATTTCTTCAGCCTCCTGAGGTTGAAGAGGCGCTGCTGCGCCTTCTTCACGATGCTGTCTGTGTGAGTGGACCAATTCAGTTTGTCTGTGTTGTGTACGCCGAGGAACTTAACTTACTACCCTCTCCACTACTGTTCCATCGATGTGGATAGGGGGGTGTTCCCTCTGCTGTTTCCTGAAGTCCACAATCATCTCCTTAGTTTTGTTGACGTTGAGTGTGAGGTTATTTTCCTGACACCACACTCCGAGGGCCCTCACCTCCTCCCTGTAGGCCGTCTCGTCGTTGTTGGTAATCAAGCCTACCACTGTTGTGTCGTCCGCAAACTTGATGATTGAGTTGGAGGCGTGCGTGGCCACGCAGTCGTGGGTGAACAGGGAGTACAGGAGAGGGCTCAGAACGCACCCTTGTGGGGCCCCAGTGTTGAGGATCAGCGGGGTGGAAATGTTGTTGCCTACCCTCACCACCTGGGGGCGGCCCGTCAGGAAGTCCAGTACCCAGTTGCACAGGGCGGGGTCGAGACCCAGGGTCTCGAGCTTGGAGGGCACTATGGTGTTAAATGCCGAGCTGTAGTCGATGAACAGCATTCTGTGTCCCTGTGTTGAATCTGTAAATCCCAGTGTCCCTGTGTTGAATCTGTGAATCCCTGTGTTGAATCTGTGAATCCCAGTGTCCCTGTGTTGAATCTGTGAACTTCCATGTCCTCAAAGTTGAATCTGTGAATCCCAGTGTCCCTGTGTTGAATCTGTAAATCCCAGTGTCCCTGTGGAACCGCAAACTTTCTGGAATCTGTGAATCCCAGTGTCCCTGTGAACCTGAAATCCCTGTGTTGAATCTGTAAATCCAGTGTCCCTGTGTTGAATCTGTGAATCCCAGTGTCCCTGTGTTGAATCTGCAAATCCCAGTGTCCTGTGTTGAATCTGTGAACTCTGAATCCCTGTGTTGAACTCAAATCCTAGTGTCCCTGTGTTGAATCTGTAATCCCAGTGTCCCTGTGTTGAATCTAAAGTCCCAGTGTCCCTGTGTTGAACCCAGTGTCCCTGTGCTGAATCTGTGAATCCCAGTGTCCTGTGCTGGGAACCTGTAATCCCAGTGTCCCTGTAAGGAATCTGTAAATCCCAGTGTCCCTGTGTTGAATCTGTGAACCCAGTGTCCTGGTGGTGCTGAATCTGCAAATCCCAGTGTCCTGTGTGTTGAATCTGTGAATCCCAGTGTCCCTGTGTTGAATCTGTGAATCCCAGTGTCCCTGTGTTGAATCTGTGAATCCCAGTGTCCCTGTGTTGAATCTGTGAATCCCAGTGTCCCTGTGTTGAATCTGTGAATCCCAGTGTCCCTGTGTTGAATCTGTGAATCCCAGTGTCCCTGTGTTGAATCTGTGAATCCCAGTGTCCCTGTGTTGAATCTGTGAATCCCAGTGTCCCTGTGTTGAATCTGT
>NW_024603915.1:0-2345 GCF_018296145.1 Oncorhynchus tshawytscha | reverse complement strand
TATTGTATTATGACAGACCAGCTAGATCTACGGTCTCTAATATATTATGACAGACCATTTAGGTCTACTGTCTCTATTGTATTATGACAGACCAGCTAGATCTACTGTCTCTGTGTCTCTATTATATTATGACAGACCAAGCTAGATCTACTGTCTATATTGTATTATGACAGACCAGCTAGATCTACTGTCTCTATTATATTATGACAGACCAGCTAGATCTACTGTCTCTATTATATTATGACAGACCAGCTAGATCTACTGTCTCTATTATATTATGACAGACCAGCTAGATCTACTGTCTCTATTATATTATGACAGACCAGCTAGATCTACTGTCTCTATTATATTATGACAGACCAGCTAGATCTACTGTCTCTATTATATTATGACAGACCAGCTAGATCTACTGTCTCTATTATATTATGACAGACCAGCTAGATCTACTGTCTCTATTATATTATGACAGACCAGCTAGATCTACTGTCTCTATTATATTATGACAGACCAGCTAGATCTACTGTCTCTATTAGACCAGCTAGATCACTGTCTCTATTATAATATGACAGCTAGCTAGATCTACTGTCTCTATTATATTATGACAGACCAGGTAGATCTACTGTCTCTATTATAATATGACAGACCAACTAGATCTACTGTCTCTTATATATTATGACAGACCAGCTAGATCTACTGTCTCTATTATATTATGACAGACCAGCTAGATCTACTGTCTCTAATGTATTTTGACAGACCAGCTAGATCTACTGTCTCTATTATACTATGACAGACCAGCCAGATCTACTGTCTCTATTGTATTATGACAGACCAGCTAGATCTACTGTCTCTATTATATTATGACATACCAGCTAGATCACTGTCTCTATTATATTATGACAGACCAGGTAGATCTACTCTCTCTATTATATTATGAAGCTAGATCTACTGTCTCTATTATATTATGACAGACCAGCTAGATCTACTGTCTCTATTATATTATGACAGACCAGCTAGATCTACTGTCTCTATTATATTATGACAGACCAGCTAGATCTACTGTCTCTATTATATTATGACAGACCAGCTAGACTGTCTCTATTATATTATGACAGACCAGATAGATCTACTGTCTCTATTATATTATGACAGACCAGCTAGATCTACTGTCTCTATTATATTATGACAGACCAGCTAGATCTACTGTCTCTATTATATTATGACAGACCAGCTAGATCTACTGTCTCTATTATATTATGACAGACCAGCTAGATCTACTGTCTCTATTATATTATGACAGACCAGCTAGATCTACTGTCTGTTTTATATTTTGACAGACCAGCTAGATCTACTGTCTCTATTATATTATGACAGACCAGCTAGATCTACTGGCTCTATTATATTATAACAGACCAGCTAGATCTACGGTCTCTAATATATTATGACAGACCATTTAGGTCTACTGTCTCTATTGTATTATGACAGACCAGCTAGATCTACTGTCTCTATTATATTATAACAGACCAGGTAGATCTAATGTCTATATTATATTATGACAGACCAGCTAGATCTACTGTCTCTATTATATTATGACAGACCAGCTAGATCCACTGTCTCTATTATTTTATAACAGACCAGGTAGATCTACTGTCTCTATTATATTATGACAAGACCAGCAAGATCTACTGTCTCTATTATATTATGACAGACCAGCTAGATCTACTGTCTCTATTATATTATGACAGACCAGCTAGATCTACTATCTCTGACCAGCTAGATCTACTGTCTCTATTATATTATGACAGACCAGCTAGATCTACTGTCTCTATTATATTATGACAGACCAGCTAGATCTACTGTCTCTATTATATTATGACAGACCAGCTAGATCTACTGTCTCTATTATATTATGACAGACCAGCTAGATCTACTGTCTCTATTGTATTATGACAGACCAGCTAGATCTACTGTCTCTGTGTCTCTATTATATTATGACAGACCAGCTAGATCTACTGTCTCTATTATATTATGACAGACCAGGTAGATCTACTGTCTCTATTATATTATGACAGACCAGCTAGATCTACTGTCTCTATTACAATATGACAGACCAGCTAGTTCTACTGTCTCTATTATATTATGACAGACCAGCTAGATCGACTGTCTCTATTATTTTATGACAGACCAGCTAGATCGACTGTCTCTATTATATTATGATAGACCAGGTTGATCTACTGTCTCTATTATAATATGACAGACCAGCTAGATATACTGTCTCAAATATATTATGACAGACCAGCTAGATCTACTGTCTGAATTATATTATGACAGACCATCTAGATCTACTG
>NW_024603914.1:0-2342 GCF_018296145.1 Oncorhynchus tshawytscha | reverse complement strand
GGGACAGTCAAGTCAGCAATAGCCCGTGTTGCTAGCAACAAGATAATGTTTTGAGTTCATGATCTAGCTAATGATTAGCACACTGGGGTAAATGTAGATGGGCAACCCCATGCAACAGGTTATCATGCTTATTGCTAAATAACACACCTGCCTGATAATATGGACTGATATGGTATTGGGCTCATTTCTAGAAGGGAAAATTATATTTTAGATGGTGTCAGGATACTTTTATTTTCATTCATTTTGGAGTAATAAAATTAGTCTGAAAAGTCCAAAGTAATTAGCCTCTCTGTTTCCAGGTAGACCAACACAATGCTTTTATTCATAACAGAATCTTCAGCCTATTAGGACTGGACATGATTTCCTATACAACGGATGGGTCCCATTATGTCTGGCGAAAACCAAACACTGCATTCCACAGTAAGAACATCATACCAAGCAAGGTGGTGGTAGTGTGATGGATTGGGGATGCTTTGATGCCTCAGGACCTGGAAATGCAAAAAATAGGGAAAATCAGAATGGTGGAAAATACTGTTGTAAGGCACTGTATATGTACACTGAGGGTATAAAACATTTAGAACAACTTCCTGATATTGAGTTGAAAACGCCCCTTTTTCCCTCAGAACATCCTCAATTCATTGGGACAAGGACTCTACAAGGTGTCGAAACATTCTACAGGGATGCTGGCCCATGTTGAATCCAATGCTTCCCGCAGTTGTGTTCATTTGGCTGGATGTCCCTATCTGAGGTGGATCATTCTTGATACACACGGGAAACTATTGAGTGTGAAAAACTAAGGGGTTTGGTGGTGATTTTCTAAACTGTTAGTTAAACCAACAGTTTAAAGTAATATTGAAAAATATTGTTACTTGAGTTGTGATTGGGGTATATTGGCCAAATGATCAGGAAAGTTGTTGGTGTATTTTCACTCCAACGTTCATCAGAAACAACCATATTACAGCTATTTGTTTAAAATGCCTTAATAAGTTACATAGTATGTTACTGCTGTTCTCTACTTCTTCCTTTTTTCCTAGTCTCAGGACGTTTTCGCCCACTCATCACCTCTCAAGTCTGTTTCAATAGTCATGAGACCTAGTCTCCTTCCACCACTGTCACGGTGATAGTGGAAAAGAATGGCTTTCAGGCTAAAGATGGTGGATAAATGAAGGAAGTTCCCTCAGGCCATTTACCACTGTCTGCTTAAGGGGGGGTTACTCCATAGACACCAATGTGATAGCGGTCTGCTTCCATTTAAACAGAACCATTGAGGGAGTGGAACATCTTGCTTCCTCTTCTGTCTCTGCTTGAGACTCCAGAATGCTGAGTCACAATGACAAGGCAGAAATACAGCCAGGGCAGAGCCTGAGTCAGTCCATACTGTAGTACAACCAAAGGGAGGTTATGACAGGAGAAAGAGTGGGAAGGAGGGAGAGAAATAGGAATAGAGGGGGAGGGGGAATGAGTACAGACTAAACACGCTGTGTCACCCTTCAGAAGAATTCTGTAACGGTTAATCATTTATAGTATTACTATCACTTTTGTTTATAACTTTAACTTAAGAACATTCTTAGTTTGCACGATAAAATTGTAATGCTAAGAGATGGACAAAAATGTACAGGGTGGGTACCTGAACGAAAATAGGCGAGGGTCATGTAATTTGTAATTGATGAAATTTGAATATTTCTCAGTGTTTTAGAATCAGTTGCTTATTAGGCTATATATCGATGCCCGATTCCACCTGATTCTCTGCTGGGCGTGAAATATGACGTGTGCCTAAAGGTTATTTAGCGTGGTCTCAATCAAATGATTCATAGACTATAGGCTATAGGCTACAAAGTGCATCCTCAGAGAAGCACAGAGAAAAGTTATATTCTAAGATAGCTGCTGGGATAGCGTAAATAAAACTAGACTGCATTACACACTGCAACGGATATTCCAACCCTGAGGCCTGCTCTGCCCTTGCTGATCAAAACCCGTTTTTTTTGCTGCCTAACCAATGCTGTGCTGTGTAGGCCTACAGTGGCAGTTCAGGAGGAGAGTCAAAGAATTCCTCAGAAAATAATTTTTGATTAAGGCCTTGTCCAAAAAAATGCAACATCTTGCGCGTAGACTAGGCTATAGCCTATGTTCTGTTCAGTTTGAGAAGGAGAGCATTTGAGGACCGGAGGTCAACTATGATAGCTTGCTACTACTATAATTGATTTGAAGAAAAACAATATGTTTCTTGCCCATGATGTATTTATTCAAGTTATTGACATCACAATAAGCCAGATTTTAGTTACTTACATTGTGGTGCTGAAACTTGAAGCAGCAATCGCAGCACAATCAATTGGAAATGGACA
>NW_024603913.1:0-2341 GCF_018296145.1 Oncorhynchus tshawytscha | reverse complement strand
AGAGTTAAATGTAACTCTATATGGAGAACAAGAGCACCTCCTCCCAGCTGCCCACTGCACTGAGGCTAGGTAAACACGGTCACCACTGATAAATCCATGATTATCGAAAACTTCAATAAGCATTTCAACGGCTGGCCATGCCTTCCGCCTGGCTACTCCAACCTCGGCCAACAGCTCTGCCCCCGGCAGCTCCTCGCCCAAGCCTCTCCAGGTTCTCCTTACCCAAATCCAGATAGTAGATGTTTCTGAAAGAGCTGCAAAACCTGGACCCGTACAAATCAGCTGGCTTGACAATCTGGACCCCTATTTCTGAAACTTTCCGCCGCCATTGTCGCAACCCTACACAGCCTGTTCAACCTCTCTTTCATATCGTCTGAGATCCCCAAGGATTGGAAAGCTGCCGCAGTCATCCCCTCTTCAAAGGGGGAGACACCCTGGACCCAAAACTGTTACAGACCTATATCCATCCTGCCCTGCCTATCTAAGGTCTTCGAAAGCCAAGTCAACAAACAGGTCACTGACCATCTCGAATCCACCGTACCTTCTCCGCTGTGCAATCTGGTTTCAGGCCGGTCACTGGGTGCACCAGCAACACTCAAGGTACTAAATCTTATATCATAACCGCCATCGATAAAAGACAGTACTGTGCAGCCGTCTTCATTGACCTTTGCCAAGGCTTTCGACTCTGTCAATCACCATGATGTATGTCGGCAGACTCAGTAGCCTGGGTTTTTCGGATGACTGCCTTGCCTGGTTCACCAATTACTTTGCAGACAGAGTTCAGTGTGTCAAATCGGAGGGCATGCTGTCCGGTCCTCTGGCAGTCTCTATGGGGGTGCCACAGGGTTCAATTCTCGGGCCGACTCTTTTCTCTGTATATATCAATGACGTTGCTCTTGCTGCGGGCGATTCCCTGATCCACACCTCTACGCAGACTTTACACCATTCTATATACTTTCGGCCCGTCATTGGACACTGTGCTATCCAACCTCCAAACAAGCTTCAATGCCATACAACACTCCTTCCCGTGGCCTCCAACTGCTCTTAAACGCCTAGTAAAACCAAATGCATGCTAACCGATCGCTGCCTGCACCCGCATGCCCACGGACTAGCATCACACACCCTGGATGGTTCCCACTCGAATATGTGGACATCTATAAGTACCTAGGTGTCTGGCTAGACTGCAAACTCTCCTTTCCAGACTCATATCAAACATCTCCAATCGAAAATCAAATCAAGAGTCGGCTTTCTATTCCGTAACAAAGCCTCCTTCACTCACGCCGCCAAGCTTACCCTAGTAAAACTGACTATCCTTCCGATCCTCGACTTCGGCGATGTCATCTACAAAATGGCTTCCAACACTCTACTCAGCAAACTGGATGCAGTCTATCACAGTGCCATCCGTTTCGTCACTAAAGCACCTTATACCACCCACCACTGCGACCTGTATGCTCTAGTCGGCTGGCCCTCGTTACATATTCGTCGCCAGACCCACTGGCTCCAGGTCATCTACAAGTCCATGCTAGGTAAAGCTCCGCCTTATCTCAGTTCACTGGTCACGATGGCAACACCCATCCGTAGCACGCGCTCCAGCAGGTGTATCTCACTGATCATCCCTAAAGCCAACACCTCATTTGGCCGCCTTTCGTTCCAGTACTCTGCCCTGTGACTGGAGCAATTACCAAATCGCTGAAGTTGGAGACTTTTATCTCCCTCACCAACTTCAAACATCAGCTATCTGAGCAGCTAACCGATCGCTGCTGCTGTACATAGTCTATTGGTAAATAGCCCACTCATTTCACCTACCTCATCCCCATACTGTTTTTATTTATTTACTTGCTCTTTGCACACCAATATCTCTACCTGTACATGACCATCTGATCATTTATCACTCCAGTGTTAATCTGCAAAATTGTAATTATTCGCCTACCTCCTCATGCCTTTTGCACACATTGTATATAGACTCCCCCCTTTGTTTTCTACTGTGTTATTGACTTGTTAATTGTTTATTCCATGTGTAACTCTGTGTTGTCTGCTCACACTGCTATGCTTTATCTTGGCCAGGTCGCAGTTGCAAATGAGAACTTGTTCTCAACTGGCCTACCTGGTTAAATAAAGGTGAAATAAAATAAAAATAAAATAAAAACCCAGCCTTGTTACAGTCTACTGTCTATAGAGTTAAATGTAACCCAGCCTTGTTACAGTCTACTGTCTATGGAGTTAAATGTAACCCAGCCTTGTTACAGTCTACTGTCTATAGAGTTAAATGTAACCCAGCCTTGTTACAGTCTACTGTCTATAGAGTTAAATGTAACCAAGCCTTGTTACAGTCTACTGTCTA
>NW_024603912.1:0-2339 GCF_018296145.1 Oncorhynchus tshawytscha | reverse complement strand
GTGCTCATTTCTGTATTTCCATGTTGCAACTTGCTGAAAACTATCTACAATGTTAAGTTCATCTCAAATAAACAGCACAGTCTACAATGTTCAGTTCATCTCAAATAGACAGCACAGCAAAAATTGGACATCCAGAGTGCAAACAAACATGATTTAGAGCTTGTTTATGGAAAAGTGCTTATTTCTGTATTTCCATGTTGCAACTTGCTGAAAACTATCTGCAATGTTCAGTTCATCTCAAATAGACAGCACAGCAAAAATTGGACATCCAGAGTGCAACAAACATGAATTTAGAGCTTGTTTATGGAAAAGTGCTTATTTCTGTATTTCCATGTTGCAACTTGCTGAAAACTATCTACAATGTTAAGTTCATCTCAAATAAACAGCACAGCAAAAATTGGACATCCAGAGTGCAACAAACATGATTTAGAGCTTGTTTATGGAAAAGTGCTTATTTCTGTATTTCCATGTTGCAACTTGCTGAAAACTATCTGCAATGTTCAGTTCATCTCAAATAGACAGCACAGCAAAAATTGGACATCCAGAGTGCAACAAACATGAATTTAGAGCTTGTTTATGGAAAAGTGCTTATTTCTGTATTTCCATGTTGCAACTTGCTGAAAACTGTCTACAATGTTCAGTTCATCTCAAATAGACAGCACAGCAAAAATTGGACATCCAGAGTGCAAACAAACATGATTTAGAGCTTGTTTATGGAAAAGTGCTTATTTCTGTATTTCCATGTTGCAACTTGCTGAAAACTATCTGCAATGTTCAGTTCATCTCAAATAGACAGCACAGCAAAAATTGGACATCCAGAGTGCAACAAACATGATTTAGAGCTTGTTTATGGAAAAGTGCTTATTTCTGTATTTCCATGTTGCAACTTGCTGAAAACTATCTACAATGTTCAGTTCATCTCAAATAAACAGCACAGCAAAAATTGGACATCCAGAGTGCAACAAACATGATTTAGAGCTTGTTTATGGAAAAGTGCTTATTTCTGTATTTCCATGTTGCAACTTGCTGAAAACTATCTACAATGTTCAGTTCATCTCAAATAGACAGCACAGCAAAAATTGGACATCCAGAGTGCAACAAACATGATTTAGAGCTTGTTTATGGAAAAGTGCTTATTTCTGTATTTCCATGTTGCAACTTGCTGAAAACTATCTACAATGTTAAGTTCATCTCAAATAAACAGCACAGCAAAAATTGGACATCCAGAGTGCAACAAACATGATTTAGAGCTTGTTTATGGAAAAGTGCTTATTTCTGTATTTCCATGTTGCAACTTGCTGAAAACTATCTGCAATGTTCAGTTCATCTCAAATAGACAGCACAGCAAAAATTGGACATCCAGAGTGCAACAAACATGAATTTAGAGCTTGTTTATGGAAAAGTGCTTATTTCTGTATTTCCATGTTGCAACTTGCTGAAAACTGTCTACAATGTTCAGTTCATCTCAAATAGACAGCACAGCAAAAATTGGACATCCAGAGTGCAAACAAACATGATTTAGAGCTTGTTTATGGAAAAGTGCTTATTTCTGTATTTCCATGTTGCAACTTGCTGAAAACTATCTGCAATGTTCAGTTCATCTCAAATAGACAGCACAGCAAAAATTGGACACCCAGAGTGCATCAAACATGATTTAGAGCTTGTTCATGGAAAGTGCTCATTTCTGTATTTCCATGTTGCAACTTGCTGAAAACTATCTACAATGTTCAGTTCATCTCAAATAAACAGCACAGCAAAAATTGGACATCCAGAGTGCAACAAACATGATTTAGAGCTTGTTTATGGAAAAGTGCTTATTTCTGTATTTCCATGTTGCAACTTGCTGAAAACTATCTACAATGTTCAGTTCATCTCAAATAGACAGCACAGCAAAAATTGGACATCCAGAGTGCAACAAACATGATTTAGAGCTTGTTTATGGAAAAGTGCTTATTTCTGTATTTCCATGTTGCAACCTGCTGAAAACTATCTACAATGTTCAGTTCATCTCAAATAGACAGCACAGCAAAAATTGGACATCCAGAGTGCAACAAACATGATTTAGAGCTTGTTTATGGAAAAGTGCTTATTTCTGCATTTCAATGTTGCAACTTACTGAAAACAGTTTGCAGTGTTTTCATAACATCTCGAATAAACATAACAAAAACATTTTTTTTGTCCAGAGTGCGTCAAACTTGAATTAGAGCTTGTTTATGGAAAAGTGCTTATTTCTGTATTTCCATGTTGCAACTTGCTGAAAACTATCTGCAATGTTCAGTTCATCTCAAATAGACAGCACAGCAAAAATTGGACATCCAGAGTGCAACAAACATGAATTT
>NW_024603911.1:0-2338 GCF_018296145.1 Oncorhynchus tshawytscha | reverse complement strand
TAAAGGCACAGTCAACTTAGTGTATGTGAACGGCTTGTCACCAAAAGCACTCACAAACTTCTACAGATGCACAATCGAGAGCATCCTGGCGGGCTGTATCACCGCCTGGTATGGCAACTGCACCGCCCTCAACCGTAAGGCTCTCCAGAGGGTAGTGAGGTCTGCACAACGCATCACCGGGGGCAAACTACCTGCCCTCCAGGACACCTACACCACCCGATGCTACAGGAAGGCCATAAAGATCATCAAGGACATCAACCACCCGAGCCACTGCCTGTTCACCCCGCTGTCATCCAGAAGGCGAGGTCAGTACAGGTGCATCAAAGCTGGGACCGAGAGACTGAAAAACAGCTTCTATCCTCAAGGCCATCAGACTGTTAAACAGCCACCACTAACATTGAGTGGCTACTGCCAACACACTGTCAATGACACTGACCCTACTCCAGCCACTTTAATCATGGGAATTGATGGGAAATTATGTAAATATATCACTAGCCCCTTTAAACAATGCTACCTTATATAATGTTACTTACCCTACATTGTTCATCTCTCATATGCATACGTTGATACTGTACTCTATATCATCGACTGCATCCTTATGTAATACATGTATCACTAGCCACTTTAACTATGCCACTTGGTTTACATACTTATCTCATATGTATATACTGTACTCGATATCATCTACTGTATCTTTGCCTATGCTGCTCTGTACCATCACTCATTCATATATCCTTATGTACATATTCTTTATCCCCTTACACTGTGTATAAGACAGTAGTTTTTTTTTGGAATTGTTAGTTAGATTACTTGCTCGTTATTACTGCATTGTCGGAACTAGAAGCACAAGCATTTCGCTACACTGCATTAACATCTGCTAACCATGTGTATGTGACAAATAAAATTTGATTTGATTTTATTTGATTTGATTTGAACTTCTGACCCACTGGAATTGTGATACAGTGAATTATAAGTGAAATAATCTGTCTGTAAACAATTGTTGGAAAAATTACTTGTGTCATGCACAAAGTAGATGTCCTAACTGACTTGCCAAAACTATAGTTTCTTAAGAAGAAATTTGTGGAGTGGTCATAAAATTAGTTTTAATGACTCCAACCTAACTGTATGTAAACTTCCGATTCAACTGTAGGTATTCCTCTTGTCCAGAGAAATAGACTGTATAGACAGTCAGCAGCAGAAAACAAATCTAGTCAGACATTTATAAAAACAGAGCACTTCTAGAAAGGATTTTGGATGTGACACTGTGCACTTAGCATCTAGGAATCTTCCATTCTGGGGAAGTCACTCAATCTTCATGATGTGTTGTCAAAGTATGAGCCAATGTTAATTGAGCACTTACAGAAAGTCAGGGACACAAAGAAAGGAGCACGACTGACTCATTACCCCAGCCCTGAGAGCCAAAGCGAGTTCATCTGGTCAAAGGGTTTCGAAAACAATATTTTATGAAAGAGAAGATGCATTCTATAACTCAGGTATATGTGATGCAACTCCAGACATTTCCATACTGAGCAAAATGTATTATTGGTGAGATAGGGACACAAAGATAAAGTTCAGGGAACAGTTGAATTATAAATAATTGAATGTTTTCTTGACTTTAAAGACTTTGTTAGATAGACAGGCAGTGAAATTTCTGAAATGATTTTGAGTGCATTGGAAGGACATGGTATTGACACAGCAGATTGCCGTCGTCAAGGTAAAGGTAATGGTGCAAATATGTCAGGGAGAGTGGAGGGAGTTCAAGCACACATACTGGAAAAGAATCTAATGGCCACATACACACCTTGTGCCTCCCATACTATTAATCTTGTGGGTGTACATGCAGCTCAGTCGTGCCCAGGAGTATCTATCTTTTTGGCTGTGTGAATCGTCTACAATCTGTTCAGTGCCAGCCCAGAGCGATGGACCATTCTCAAAAAAGACTGTTTGCTGTCTTAACTGCCTTTCAGACACGCGATGGCGTGCGTATTGCTGCGGTCAGAACAGTGGCAACTCATTTACCATCTATCATCAAGGCCCTAGACATGCTTCTTGCTACCTGCAGCCTGACAACGAAGCCAAATCTGAGGTCTGAAAAGCTACTTTATGTCTTTCAAGGCTTGAAACATAATAATGGGCAAAGCTCTAAAGACTTACGCAAACGAGTTACAGCTGTAATCGCTGCCAAATGTGATTCTTGCATGTATAGACTCCAGGGGTGTGAATACTTATGTAAATTAGATTTTCTGTATTAATTTTCAATAAATTTGTAAAAATATCTAAAACATGTTTTCACTTTGTCATTATGGGTTATAGTGTGTAGATGGGTGAGATAAAACAA
>NW_024603910.1:0-2337 GCF_018296145.1 Oncorhynchus tshawytscha | reverse complement strand
AGGAAAGAGATGGAGAAAGGATACAGTCCTGAGAGAGAGTGAAGGAAAGAGATGGAGAAAGGGACAGTCCTGAGAGAGAGAGAGAAGGAAAGAGATGGAGAAAGGACAGTCCTTAGAGAGAGAGAGAGAGAGAGAGAGAAGGGAGAGAGATGGAGAGATGGAGAGAGATGGAGAAAGGGACAGTCCTGAGAGAGGAGAGAGAAAGAGATGGAGAAAGGGACAGTCCTGAGAGAGAGAGAAGGAAAGAGATGGAGAAAGGGACAGTCCTGAGAGAGAGAGAAGGAAAGAGATGGAGAAAGGACAGTCCTGAGAGAGAGAGAGAGAGAGAGAGAGAGAGAGATGGAGAAAGGGATAGTCCTGAGAGAGAGAGAGAGAGAGAGAGAGAGAAGGAAAGAGATGGAGAAAGGGACAGTCCTGAGAGAGAGAGAAGGAAAGAGATGGAGAAAGGGACTGTCCTGAGAGAGAGAGAGAGAGAGAAGGACAGAGATGGAGAAAGGGACAGTCCTTAGAGAGAGAGAAGGAAAGAGATGGAGAAAGGGACAGTCCTGAGAGAGAGAGAGAGAGAGAGAGAGAGAGAGAGAGAGAGAGAGAGATGGAGAAAGGGACAGTCCTGAGAGAGAGAGAAGGAAAGAGATGGAGAAAGGGACAGTCCTGAGAGAGAAAGAGAGAGCGAGAGAGAGAGAGAAGGAAAGAGATGGAGAAAGGGACAGTCCTGAGAGAGAGAGAGAGAGAAGGAAAGAGATGGAGAAAGGGACAGTCCTGAGAGAGAGAGAGCGAGAGAGAGAGGGAGAGAGAAAGAGATGGAGAAAGGGACAGTCCTGAGAGAGAGAGAAGGAAAGAGATGGAGAAAGGGACAGTCCTGAGAGAGAGAGAAGGAAAGAGATGGAGAAAGGGACAGTCCTGAGAGAGAGAGAAGGAAAGAGATGGAGAAAGGGACAGTCCTGAGAGAGAGAGAGAGAAGGAAAGAGATGGAGAAAGGGACAGTCCTTAGAGAGAGAGAGAGAGAGAGAGAGAGAGAAGGAAAGAGATGGAGAAAGGGACAGTCCTGAGAGAGAGAGAAGGAAAGAGATGGAGAAAGGGACAGTCCTGAGAGAGAGAGAGAGAGAGAGAGAGAGAGAGAGAGAGAGAGAGAGAGAGAGAGAGAGAGAGAGAGAGAGAGAGAGAGAGAGAGAGAGAGAGAGAGAGAGAGAGAGAGAGAGAGAGAGAGAGAGAGAGAGAGAGAGAGAGAGAGGGAAAGAGATGGAGAAAGGGACAGTCTTGAGAGCGAGAGAAGGAAAGAGATGGAGAAAAGGACAGTCCTGGAGAGAGAGAGAGAGAGAGAGAGAGAGAGAGAGAAGGAAAGAGATGGAGAAAGGGACAGTCTTGAGAGCGAGAGAAGGAAAGAGATGGAGAAAAGGACAGTCCTGAGAGAGAGAGAGAGAGAGAGAGAGAGAAAAGGGACAGTCCTGGAGAGAGGGAGAGAGAGAGAGAGAGAGATGGAGAAAGGGACAGTCCTGAGAGAGGGAGAGAGAAAGAGATGGAGAAAGGGACAGTCTTGAGAGAGAGAGAGTTAGAGAAGGAAAGAGATGGAGAAAAGGACAGTCCTGAGATAGAGAGAGAGAGAGAAGGAAAGAGATGGAGAAAGGGACAGTCCTGAGAGAGAGAGAAGGAAAGAGATGGAGAAAGGGACAGTCTTGAGAGAGAGAGCGAGAGAAGGAAAGAGATGGAGAAAAGGACAGTCCTGAGAGAGGGAGAGAGAGAGAGATGGAGAAAGGGACAGTCCTGAGAGAGGGAGAGAGAAAGAGATGGAGAAAGGGACAGTCTTGAGAGAGAGAGAGCGAGAGAAGGAAAGAGATGGAGAAAAGGACAGTCCTGAGATAGAGAGAGAGAGAGAGAGAGAGAGAAGGAAAGAGATGGAGAAAGGGACAGTCCTGAGAGAGAGAGAGAGAGAGAGAGAGAGAGAGAGAGAAGGAAAGAGAAGGAGAAAGGGACAGTCCTGAGAGAGAGTGAAGGAAAGAGATGGAGAAAGGGACAGTCCTGAGAGAGAGAGAAGGAAAGAGATGGAGAAAGGGACAGTCCTGAGAGAGAGAGAGAGAGAGAGAGAGAGATAGAGAGAGAAAGGAAAGAGATGGAGAAAGGGACAGTCCTGAGAGAGAGAGAAGCAAGGAGATGGAGAAAGGGACAGTCCTGAGAGAGAGAGAGAGAGAGAGAGAGAGAGAGATGGAGAAAGGGACAGTCCTGAGAGAGAGAGAAGGAAAGAGATGGAGAAAGGGACAGTCCTGAGAGAGAAAGAGAGAGCAGAGAGAGAGAGAGAGAGAGAAGGAAAGAGATGGAGAAAGGGACAGTCCTGAGAGAGAG
>NW_024603909.1:0-2337 GCF_018296145.1 Oncorhynchus tshawytscha | reverse complement strand
TAGCCCGTGGTTCACTATATTTCACTGGTCATCCCCAAAGCCAACACCTCTTTGGCTGCATTTCCTTGCAGTTCTCTGCTGCCAATGTCTGGAACGAATTGCAAGAATTACTGAGGCTGGAGACTTATATCTGCCTCACTAACTTTACGCATCAGCTGTCAGAGCAGCTTACCAATCACTGTACTTGTACACAGCCCATCTGTAAATACCACACCAAACTACCTCATCCCCATACTGTCATTTTTTTTGCTCTTTTGCACCCCAGTATCTCTGCTTGCACATCATCATCTATACATCTTTAACCCCAACGTTTAATTTCCAAAATGTCGCCACTATGGCCTATTAACCTTACTACGTTTGCACACACTCTACATAGATTTTTATATTGTGTTATTGACTGTACATGTGTTTATCCCATGTGTAACTCTATGTTGTTGTTTCTGTTGCACTGCTTTGCTTTATCTTTGCCAGGTCGCAGTTGTAAATGAGAACACAAGGTGTCTACAAGGTGTCAAGCGTTCCGTAGGGTTGCTGGCTAATGTTGACTGCAATGTTTCCCACAGTTGTATCAAGATGGCTCAATGTCGTTTGGATGGTGGACAATTCTTGACACACACGGGAAACTGTTGAGCATGAAAAACACAGCAGTATTGCAATTCTTGACACATACCGGTGCGCCTGGCACCTACTACCATACCCTGTTCAAAGGCACTTAAAAATGTTGTCTTGCCCATTCACCCTCTGAATGGCACACATACAAAATCCATGTCTTAATTGTCTCAAGGCTTAAAAATCCTTATTTAGCCTGTCTCCCCTTCATCTATACTGATTGAAGTGGATTTAACAATTTACATCAATAAGGGATCATAGCTTTCACCTGGATTCACCTGCTAAGTCTGTGTCACGGAAAGAGCATGTGTTTTAATGTTTTGTGCACTCAGTGTATGTGTTACTTTTCACACACACAATAGATAAGATACAGTGTATTCGGAAAGACAATACCCCATAATGACAAAGCAAAAACTGTATTTTTAGAAATGTTGGCAAATGTTATAAAAAACTGAAATATCACATTTACATAAATATCCAGACCCTTTACTCAGTACTTTGTTGAAGCACCTTTGGCGGCGATTACAGCCTCAAATCTTCTTGCTACAAGCTTGGCACTCATGCATTTGGGGGGTTTCTCCCATTCTTCTCAAGCTCTGTCAGGTTGGATGCGGAGAGTCGCTACACAACTATTTTCAGGTCTCTTCAGAGATGTTCGATCAGATTCAAGACCAGGCTCTGGCTTGGCCACTCTAGGACATTCAGAGACTCCTCCCAATGCCACTCCAGCGTTGTCTTGGCTGTGTGCTTAGGTATGTTGTACGTTGGAATGTGAACCTTTACCCCCGTCTGAGGTCCTGAGCGTCCTCAAGCAGGTTTTCATCAAGGATCTCTCTGTACTTTGCTCTGTTCATCTTTCCCTCGATCCTGACTAGTCTCCTAGTCCTTGCCGCTGAAAAATATTCCCACAGCATGATGCTGTCAACACCATGCTTCACCGTTGGGATGGTGCCAGGTTTGCTCCAGACGTGACGCTTGGCATTCAGGCCAAAGAGTTCAATCTTAGTTTCATCAGACCAGAGAGTATTGTCACCTCTCTGACCAAGGCCCTTCTCTCCTGATTGCTCAGTTTGGCCTTTCATTTAAGAGGCCACTGTGTTCTTGGGGACCTTCAATGCTGCAGAAATATTTTGGTACCCTTCTCCAAATCTGTGCCTCGACACAATCCTGTCTTGGAGGTCTACGGACAATTCCTTTGGCCTCATGGCTTGGTTTTTGCTCTGACATGCACTGTCAACTGCGGGACCGTGTATACACAGGTGTGTGCCTTTCCACATCATGTCCAATCAATTGAATTACCCACTTGGTGACTCCAAGTTGTAGAAACATCTCAAGGATGATCGATTGAAACAGAACGCAACTGGCCTCAATTTTGACACTCATAGCAAAGGGTCTGAATACTTACGTAAATGAGCTTTTTCTGTTTTTTATTTGCAAACATTTCAAAAAACCAGTTTTCGCTTTGTGATTATGGGGTATTGTGGGGTATTATGGGGTATTGTTCTCCGCCAGCCTATCTACAAAGGCGAAATAAACAACTGCCACGATCTACACCTTTTTCTCCCTGAGTATTCATTTACATTTACATCTATAGATTTCATTTGACTGGGAATACAGATCTGTTGCGACACTGTTGCGACATGGAGCCGTGCATTATCATATTTTTATATATTTTTTATTTAACCTTTATGTTACTAGGCAAGTCAGTTAAGCGCCGTTAAATTCTTG
>NW_024603908.1:0-2337 GCF_018296145.1 Oncorhynchus tshawytscha | reverse complement strand
CGTGATTGAAGTTCCACATCTTTATTACAGTGAAACTTTAAACAAAAACAATAAACCAATAACGAAAGTAGTGGTGCACATGCACAAACACAAGTCAATATCCCACAAACGAATTGACGAATACGCTGATACGGTGTGCGAAGTTCATTAGAACGTGCGTTGAAGACGCCGTTCCCATAGCAACGATTAAAACATTCCCTAACCAGAAACCGTGGATTGATGGCAGCATTCGTGTGAAACTGAAGGCACGAACCACTGCTTTTAATCAGGGCAAGGTGTCTGGTAACATGACTGAATACAAACAGTGCAGCTATTCCCTCCGCAAGGCTATCAAACAAGCTAAGCGCCAGTACAGAGACAAAGTAGAATCTCAATTCAACGGCTCAGACACAAGAGGTATGTGTGGCAGGGTCTACAGTCAATCACGAATTACAGGAAGAAACCCAGCCCAGTCTCGGACCAGGGGATGTCTTGCTCCCAGGCAGACTAAATAACTTTTTTGCCCGCTTTGAGGACAATACAGCCACTGGACACGGCCTGCAACGGAATCATGCGGGCTCTCCTTCACTGCAGCCGAAGTGAGTAAGACATTTAAACGTGTTAACCCTCGCAAGGCTGCAGGCCCAGACGGCATCCCCAGCCGCGCCCTCAGAGCATGCGCAGACCAGCTGGGCCGGTGTGTTACTGGACATATTCAACCAATCCCTATACCAGTCTGCTGTTCCCACATGCTTCAAGAGGACCACCATTGTTCCTGTTCCCAAGAAAGCTAAGGTAATGGAGCTAAACGACTACCGCCCGGTAGCACTCACATCCGTCATCATGAAGTGCTTTGAGAGACTAGTCAAGGACCATATCACCTCCACCCTACCTGACACCCTTGACCACTCCACTTTGCTTACCGCCCAAATAGGTCCACAGACGATGCAATCTCAACCACACTGCACACTGCCCTAACCCATCTGGACAAGAGGAATACCTATGTGAGAATGCTGTTCATCGACTACAGCTCGGGCATTCAACACCATAGTACCCTCCAAGCTCGTCATCAAGCTCGAGACCCTGGGTCTCGACCCCGCCCTGTGCAACTGGGTACTGGACTTCCTGGACGGGCCGCCCCCAGGTGGTGAGGGTAGGCAACAACATCTCCTCCCGCTGATCCTCAACACTGGGGCCCCACAAGGGTGCGCTCTGAGCCCTCCTGTACTCCCCTGTTCACCCACGACTGCGTGGCCATGCAGCACGCTCCAACTCAATCAAGTCATGGACGACACAACAGTGGTAGGCTTGATTACCAACAACGACGAGACGGCCTACAGGGAGGAGGTGAGGGCCCTCGGAGTGTGGTGTCAGGAAAATAACCTCACACTCAACGTCAACAAAACTAAGGAGATGATTGTGGACTTCAGGAAACAGCAGAGGGAACACCCCCCCATCCACATCGATGGAACAGTAGTGGAGAGGGTAGCAAGTTTTAAGTTCCTCGGCATACACATCACAGACAAACTGAATTGGTCCACTCACACAGACAGCATCGTGAGGAAGGCGCAGCAGCGCCTCTTCAACCTCAGGAGGCTGAAGAAATTCGGCTTGTCACCAAAAGCACTCACAAACTTCTACAGATGCACAATCGAGAGCATCCTGGCGGGCTGTATCACCGCCTGGTATGGCAACTGCACCGCCCTCAACCGTAAGGCTCTCCAGAGGGTAGTGAGGTCTGCACAACGCATCACCGGGGGGCAAACTACCTGCCCTCCAGGACACCTACACCACCCGATGCTACAGGAAGGCCATAAAGATCATCAAGGACATCAACCACCCGAGCCACTGCCTGTTCACCCCGCTGTCATCCAGAAGGCGAGGTCAGTACAGGTGCATCAAAGCTGGGACCGAGAGACTGAAAAAACAGCTTCTATCTCAAGGCCATCAGACTGTTAAACAGCCACCACTAACATTGAGTGGCTACTGCCAACACACTGTCAATGACACTGACTCTACTCCAGCCACTTTAATCATGGGAATTGATGGGAAATTATGTAAATATATCACTAGCCACTTTAAACAATGCTACCTTATATAATGTTACTTACCCTACATTGTTCATCTCATATGCATACGTTTATACTGTACTCTATATCATCGACTGCATCCTTATGTAATACATGTATCACTAGCCACTTTAACTATGCCACTTGGTTTACATACTTATCTCATATGTATATACTGTACTCGATATCATCTACTGTATCTTGCCTATGCTGCTCTGTACCATCACTCATTCATATATCCTTATGTACATATTCTTTATCCCCTTACACTGTGTATAAGACAGTAGTT
>NW_024603907.1:0-2336 GCF_018296145.1 Oncorhynchus tshawytscha | reverse complement strand
AAAAGTGGTTATTTCTGTATTTCAATGCTGCAACTTGATGAAAATTGTCTACAGTGTTCCTAATCATCTAGTTTGAACAGTTCTGTAAAAACATTGTATCCAGAGTGCATTTCTGTAAAAAACATTGTATCCAGAGTGCATCAAACATGATTTAGAGCTTGTTTATGGAAAAGTGCTTATTTCTGCATTTCAATGTTGCAACATGCTAAAAACTGTCCACATTGTTCATTTCATCTCAAATAAGACAGCACAGCAAAAATTGGACATCCAGAGTGCATCAAACATGATTTAGAGCTTGTTTATGGAAAAGTGCTTATTTCCGTATTTTCAATGCTGCAACTTGTTGAAAATTGTCTACAGTGTTCCTAATCATCTAGTTTGAACAGTTCTGTAAAAAACATTGTATCCAGAGTGCATCAAACATGATTTAGAGCTTGTTTATGGAAAAGTGCTTATTTCCGTATTTCAATGCTGCAACTTGCTGAAAATTGTCTACAGTGTTCCTAATCATCTAGTTTGAACAGTTCTGTAAAAAACATTGTATCCAGAGTGCATCAAACATGATTTAGAGCTTGTTTATGGAAAAGTGCTTATTTATGCATTCTATAGTGTTTTCATAACATCTCGAATAAACATATAACAAAAAAAAAGTTTTATCCCAGAGTGCATCAAACATGATTTAGAGCTTGTTTATGGAAAAGTGCTTATTTCTGCATTTCAATGTTGCAACATGCTAAAAACTGTCCACATTGTTCATTTCATCTCAAATAAGACAGCACAGCAAAAATTGGACATCCAGAGTGCATCAAACATGATTTAGAGCTTGTTTATGGAAAAGTGCTTATTTCCGTATTTTCAATGCTGCAACTTGTTGAAAATTGTCTACAGTGTTCCTAATCATCTAGTTTGAACAGTTCTGTAAAAAACATTGTATCCAGAGTGCATCAAACATGATTTAGAGCTTGTTTATGGAAAAGTGCTTATTTCCGTATTTCAATGCTGCAACTTGCTGAAAATTGTCTACAGTGTTCCTAATCATCTAGTTTGAACAGTTCTGTAAAAAACATTGTATCCAGAGTGCATCAAACATGATTTAGAGCTTGTTTATGGAAAAGTGGTTATTTCTGTATTTCAATGCTGCAACTTGATGAAAATTGTCTACAGTGTTCCTAATCATCTAGTTTGAACAGTTCTGTAAAAAACATTGTATCCAGAGTGCATCAAACATGATTTAGAGCTTGTTTATGGAAAAGTGCTTATTTCCGTATTTCAATGCTGCAACTTGCTGAAAATTGTCTACAGTGTTCCTAATCATCTAGTTTGAACAGTTCTGTAAAAAACATTGTATCCAGAGTGCATCAAACATGATTTAGAGCTTGTTTATGGAAAAGTGCTTATTTCCGTATTTCAATGCTGCAACTTGCTGAAAATTGTCTACAGTGTTCCTAATCATCTAGTTTGAACAGTTCTGTAAAAAACATTGTATCCAGAGTGCATCAAACATGATTTAGAGCTTGTTTATGGAAAAGTGCTTATTTCTGCATTTCAATGCATTAAAAACTGTCCACAATGTTCATTTCATCTCAAATAAGACAGCACAGCAAAAAAAGTTTTATCCAGAGTGCATCAAACATGATTTAGAGCTTGTTTATGGAAAAGTGCTTATTTCCGTATTTCAATGCTGCAACTTGCTGAAAATTGTCTCCAGTGTTCCTAATCATCTAGTTTGAACAGTTCTGTAAAAAACATTGTATCCAGAGTGCATCAAACATGATTTAGAGCTTGTTTATGGAAAAGTGCTTATTTATGCATTCTACAGTGTTTTCATAACATCTCGAATAAACATATAACAAAAAAAAGTTTTATCCCAGAGTGCATCAAACATGATTTAGAGCTTGTTTATGGAAAAGTGCTTATTTCTGCATTTCAATGTTGCAACATGCTAAAAACTGTCCACATTGTTCATTTCATCTCAAATAAGACAGCACAGCAAAAATTGGACATCCAGAGTGCATCAAACATGATTTAGAGCTTGTTTATGGAAAAGTGCTTATTTCCGTATTTTCAATGCTGCAACTTGTTGAAAATTGTCTACAGTGTTCCTAATCATCTAGTTTGAACAGTTCTGTAAAAAACATTGTATCCAGAGTGCATCAAACATGATTTAGAGCTTGTTTATGGAAAAGTGCTTATTTCCGTATTTCAATGCTGCAACTTGCTGAAAATTGTCTACAGTGTTCCTTAATCATCTAGTTTGAACAGTTCTGTAAAAAAACATTGTATCCAGAGTGCATCAAACATGATTTAGAGCTTGTTTATGGAAAAGTGGTTATTTC
>NW_024603906.1:0-2334 GCF_018296145.1 Oncorhynchus tshawytscha | reverse complement strand
AGTAGAACATTAGTAGATCTCTGATTCAACAAGGCTGTCAGTAGAACATTAGTAGATCTCTGATTCAAAAAGGCTGTCAGTAGAACATTAGTAGGTCTCTGATTCAACAAGGCTGTCAGTAGAACCTTCGTAGATCTCTGATTCAACAAGGCTGTTGGTAGAACATTAGTAGAGCTCTGATTCAACAAGGCTGTCAGTAGAACATTAGTAGGTCTCTGATTCAACAAGGCTGTCAGGCTGTCAGTAGAACATTAGTAGATCTCTGATTCAACAAGGCTGTCAGTAGAACCTTCGTAGATCTCTGATTCAACAAGGCTGTTGGTAGAACATTAGTAGAGCTCTGATTCAACAAGGCTGTCAGTAGAACATTAGTAGAGCTCTGATTCAACAAGGCTGTCAGTAGCCATTTTGATTTGAATACATTCTGATTCAACAAGGCTGTCAGTAGAACATTAGTAGGTCTCTGATTCAACAAGGCTGTCAGTAGAACATTAGTAGATCTCTGATTCAACAAGGCTGTCAGTAGAACATTAGTAGAGCTCTGATTCAACAAGGCTGTCAGTAGAACATTAGTAGATCTCTGATTCAACAAGGCTGTCAGTAGAACATTAGTAGATCTCTGATTCAACAAGGCTGTCAGTAGAACATTAGTAGATCTCTGATTCAACAAGGCTGTTGGTAGAACATTAGTAGATCTCTGATTCAACAAGGCTGTCAGTAGAACCTTCGTAGATCTCTGATTCAACAAGGCTGTCAGTAGAACATTAGTAGAGCTCTGATTCAACAAGGCTGTCAGTAGAACATTAGTAGATCTCTGATTCAACAAGGCTGTCAGTAGAACATTAGTAGAGCTCTGATTCAACAAGGCTGTCAGTAGAACATTAGTAGATCTCTGATTCAACAAGGCTGTCAGTAGAACATTAGTAGAGCTCTGATTCAACAAGGCTGTCAGTAGAACATTAGTAGATCTCTGATTCAACAAGGCTGTCAGTAGAACATTAGTAGATCTCTGATTCAACAAGGCTGTCAGTAGAACATTAGTAGAGCTCTGATTCAACAAGGCTGTCAGTAGAACATTAGTAGATCTCTGATTCAACAAGGCTGTCAGTAGAACATTAGTAGATCTCTGATTCAAAAAGGCTGTCAGTAGAACATTAGTAGGTCTCTGATTCAACAAGGCTGTCAGTAGAACCTTCGTAGATCTCTGATTCAACAAGGCTGTTGGTAGAACATTAGTAGAGCTCTGATTCAACAAGTGCCGTCAGCAGTAACATTAGTGTCTCTGGGATTCAACAAGGCTGTCAGGTCAGCAGAACATTAGTAGATCTCTGATTCAACAAGGCTGTCAGTAGAAATCCTTCAGTAGATCTCTGATTCAACAAGGCTGTTGGTAGAACATTAGTAGACTCTGATTCAACAAGGCTGTCAGTGGGACATTAGCAGATCTCTGATTCAACAAGGCTGTCAGTAGAACATTAGCAGAGCTCTGATTCAACAAGGCTGTTGGTAGAACATTAGTAGGTCTCTGATTCCAACAAGGCTGTCAGTAGAACCTTAGCAGAGCTCTGATTCAACAAGGCTGTTGGTAGAACATTAGTAGAGCTCTGATTCAACAAGGCTGTCAGTAGAACATTAGTAGGTCTCTGATTCAACAAGGCTGTCCAGGCTGTCAGTAGAACATTAGTAGATCTCTGATTCAACAAGGCTGTCAGTAGAACATTAGTAGATCTCTGATTCAACAAGGCTGTCAGTAGAACATTAGTAGGTCTCTGATTCAACAAGGCTGTTGGTAGAACATTAGTAGATCTCTGATTCAACAAGGCTGTTGGTAGAACATTAGTAGATCTCTGATTCAACAAGGCTGTCAGTAGAACCTTCGTAGATCTCTGATTCAACAAGGCTGTCAGTAGAACATTAGTAGAGCTCTTATTCAACAAGGCTGTCAGTAGAACGTTAGTAGAGCTCTGATTCAACAAGGCTGTCAGTAGAACATTAGTAGAGCTCTGATTCAACAAGGCTGTCAGTAGAACATTAGTAGATCTCTGATTCAACAAGGCTGTCAGTAGAACATTAGTAGAGCTCTGATTCAACAAGGCTGTCAGTAGAACATTAGTAGAGCTCTGATTCAACAAGGCTGTCAGTAGAACATTAGTAGATCTCTGATTCAACAAGGCTGTCAGTAGAACATTAGTAGAGCTCTGATTCAACAAGGCTGTCAGTAGAACATTAGTAGATCTCTGATTCAACAAGGCTGTCAGTAGAACATTAGTAGATCTCTGATTCAACAAGGCTGTCAGTAGAACATTAGTAGAGCTCTGATTCAACAAGGCTGTC
>NW_024603905.1:0-2334 GCF_018296145.1 Oncorhynchus tshawytscha | reverse complement strand
GACACGACAGGACGACTTACTGCTACGCCATCTTGGAGCACGTATGATCTTTGTTCCTCTGTAACTTTCTCATTAATCATCATTCATTGATTCATTCATGATTATGCATAGTCATGGTACCATCCACATGAATTTAGAAGTGTTCAGAAACATCTTCTATTCTTACAATAAAAGTGACGACACAATGACACAGGAAATATTCACCATTCAATTTCTATTGGGAAAAACATAATCGAAAACACAACCCCCAAAAAACAGCAAATGCATTCAACAAGTTTGTAGAGTCAAAAGCTTGATGAAATCACTGCAGGCAAAGAATATGGGACCACATATGAAAACGTAATACATTTACACTGTCTGTTTTTCTGAGAGGCAACACAATAGAGTTTTTAGAACTCTCGTGTGTCTGTGAACTGAGATGAGCCTCTGAGATTTAACATTGACAATTAATTGACGTTGGCTTGGTGATAAGACAACATACTATTCCATTATTAGTGTCTGTGTGCCTGTCTGTCGGTGGCAGCGAGACCCAATCACCAGTTTATTTATCCCACATGGAAGATGAACACTGGACGTAATCATATGAGGGAATGACCTAGTGTCCTAGGTTACAATAGTTGTTCTGTATAAACAAGTAGTAAATGATCTAGAGACAGACATTATAGCGCCATGTAAATCTTGATGTCTGTTGTATGAGAGCACAATGTACCTTTGTATCATTTCTATATCTGTTCTTCATCACTCAGGAAGAGTAGTAACCTAACCTTGTTCATTTGGGCTTTAACTCTACACCATTGGGTGACCGTTAACCCTCCATTACTGCAGGAATTAATAAAGTTGGATGGTTTTGTAGAAATATAAAAGTCTCTCCTTTGATTAGAATAATTACCCATTTTAAACTGTAAGCTTCACTGTCCAAGCTTCATATGGTGTGGACTATCCAAACACATATGGTGAATAGTTATCATAATAAAGTGTGGTTTTGTACCTCCTTTGATTAGAATAAACATTTAAAACTGTGGACTGTCCAAACACATGGTGTGGACTAGTGTGCCTGGTAAACACACCTACTGTTGACCAAATGCAGGAATACTGACCTCAGAGTCTCCAGTTTACAGTCGGGATTCCCCAGTCCAGCAGAGAGCAGCTTCACTCCTGAATCTTTCAGGTCATTGTTACTCAGATCCAGCTCTCTCAGGTGTGAGGGGTTTGACTTCAGAGCTGAGACCAGAGAAGCACAGCCTTCCTCTGTGACTCCACAGAATGACAGCCTGTAAAGAGTAAAATCATTTAAAAATCACACTTTGGTGTTGAAGATAGTCGCAATATTTTTTTTCAACATATTCAGATATATCAGTGTCCTGAAACCTGGCAATCTATTTATAAATTAATGTATCATTATTAGAAGAGAGAGAAAAATATCAAGTACAAATATTTGATTAGACTGACCAGACCAGTTTAAAAAGCAGTATCAGTCAAAAAACAGACAGTGAGGTATCAGATTGTCATGTTCTGACCTTTATTTCCTTTGTTTTGTCTTTATTTAGTATGGTCAGGGCGTGAGTTGGGGTGGGCAGTCTATGTTTTGTGTTTCTATGTTTTGGTTTCTGTTTCGGCCTAGTATGGTTCTCAATCAGAGGCAGGTGTCATTATTTGTCTCTGATTGAGAATCATACTTAGGTAGCCTGGGTTTCGCTGTTGGTTTGTGGGTGTTTGTTTCCGTGTCTGTGTTTTTCACCACACGGTACTGTTTCGGTTTTGTTATTTCACATATTCGTGTATTGTTTTTGTATTACATAGTGGTCAGTGCCTTTGTTATTAAAATCGTCATGAACACTTACGACGCTGCATCTTGGCCTGATCCTTACTCCTCTTCAGACGAAGAGGAGGAAATCTGCCGTTACACAGATTTAGATTGTATTGAGTATATAGTCCACACCATATCTATTTTGACATTGAAGCTAACATTTTAAATATGGCTCTATACTCCAGCATTTTGGATTTGAGATCAAATGTTTAATATGTTTTGAGTATAATGTAATTCGAGGGGATTTTCATACATATCTCTTTCACCGTTTAGAAATGAAAGCACTTTATGTATCTAGTCCCCCCATTTGGAGAAGTCATAGGTATTCTGACAAATTCATTAATAGTGTATTAAAACTTCTTAAGCCTAGGCGTCCCACTTATTTGGACAACTTCCGGTGAAACTGAGGGCGCGCAATTCAAATAAATAATCGTAAAATTATGGATATTAAACATTTAGGTAGATAAAAGTGTCTTATATCGGTTGAAAGCTTATATTCTTGTTCATCTAACTGCACTGTCTGATTA
>NW_024603904.1:0-2333 GCF_018296145.1 Oncorhynchus tshawytscha | reverse complement strand
GACCAGCTAGATCTACTGTCTCTATTATATTATGACAGACCAGCTAGATCTACTGTCTCTATTATATTATGACAGACCAGCTAGATCTACTGTCTCTATTATATTATGACAGACCAGCTAGATCTACTGTCTCTATTATATTATGACAGACCAGCTAGATCTACTGTCTCTATTATATTATGACAGACCAGCTAGATCTACTGTCTCTATTATATTATGACAGACCAGCTCGATCTACTGTCTCTATTATATTATGACAGACCAGCTAGATCTACTGTCTCTATTATATTATGACATACAAGCTAGATCACTGTCTCTATTGTATTATGACAGACCAGCTAGATCTACTGTGTCTGTTGTATTATGACAGTACTGTCTCTATTATGTTACGACAGACCAGCTAGATCTACTGTCTCTATTATATTATGACAGACCAGCTTGATCTCCCTGTCTCTATTATATTATGACAGACCAGCTAGATCTACTGTCTCTATTATATTATGACATACCAGCTAGATCTACTGTCTCTATTGTATTTTGACAGAGCTGCTAGATCTACTGTCTCTATTATATTATGACAGACCCAGCTCGATCACCTACTAGTCTACTGTCTCTGTATTATGACAGACCAGCTAGATCTACTGTCTCTGTGCTCCATGACTTACCAGCTAGATCTACTGTCTCTATTTTATTATGAGACCAGATCTACTGTCTCTCTTGTATTATGACAGACCCGCGAGATCTGCTATTATGACAGACCAGCTAGATCTACTGTCTCTATTATAATATGACAGACCAGCTAGATCTACTGTCTCTATATATTATGACAGACCAGCTAGATCTACTGTCTCTATTATATATTATGACAGACCAGCTAGATCTACTGTCTCTATTATAATATGACAGACCAGCTAGATCTACTGTCTCTATTTATATTATGACAGACCAGCTAGATCTACTGTCTCTATTATATTATGACAGACCAGGCTAGATCTACCTCTATTATATTATGACAGACCAGCTAGATCTACTGTCTCTATTATATTATGACAGACCAGCGAGATCTGCTGTCTCTATATATTATGACTCCATTATATGACAGACCAGCTACATCTACTGTCTCTATTATATTATGACAGACCAGCTAGATCTACTGTCTCTATTATATTACTACGAACCAGCTAGATCTACTGTCTCTATTATATTATGACAGGCCAGCTGATCTAGATTATATTACTTGAGCCAAGGCCGGCTGATCTGCTGTCTCCATATTATGACAGACCAGCTAGATCTACTGTCTCTATTATATTATGACAGACCAGCTATGACAGACCAGCTCGATCTACTGTTTCTATTATATTATGACTTACCAGCTAGATCTACTGTCTCTATTATATTATGACAGACCAGCTAGATCTACTGTCTCTATTATATTATGACATACAAAGCTAGATCACTGTCTCTATTATATTATGACAGGCCAGCTAGATCTACTGTCTCTATTATATTATGACAGACCAGCTCGATCTACTGTATTATATTATGACAGACCAGCTAGATCTACTGATTATATTATGACAGACCAGCTAGATCTACTGTCTCTATTATATTATGACAGACCAGCTAGAACACTGTCTCTATTGTATTATGACAGACCAGCTAGATCTACTGTGTCTGTTGTATTATGACAGACCAGCTAGATATACTGTCTCTATTACATATTAAAGACAGACCTACTGTCTCTATTGTAATATTGACATACAAGCTAGATCACTGTCTCTATTGTATTATGACAGACCAGCTAGATCTACTGTGTCTGTTGTATTATGACAGTGTCTCTATTGTATTATGACAGACCAGCTAGATCTACTGTCTCTATTATATTATGACAGACCAGCTAGATCTACTGTCTCTATTATATTATGACAGACCAGCTAGATCTACTGTCTCTATTATATTATGACAGACCAGCTAGATCTACTGTCTCTATTATATTATGACAGACCAGCTAGATCTACTGTCTCTATTATATTATGACAGACCAGCTAGATCTACTGTCTCTATTATATTATGACAGACCAGCTAGATCTACTGTCTCTATTATATTATGACAGACCAGCTAGATCTACTGTCTCTATTATATTATGACAGACCAGCTAGATCTACTGTCTCTATTATATTATGACAGACCAGCTAGATCTACTGTCTCTATTATATTATGACAGACCAGCTAGATCTACTGTCTCTATTATATTATGACAGACCAGCTAGATCTACTGTCTCTATTATATTATGACAGACCAGCTAGATCTACTGTCTCTATTATATTATGA
>NW_024603903.1:0-2332 GCF_018296145.1 Oncorhynchus tshawytscha | reverse complement strand
CTCTGTGTAGTGTTCACCAGATAGGCTGTAATTAGGTTTTCACGTTTCGTTTGTTGTTTTTGTATTTATTTAGTTATTTCATGTATCGCTATTTTTTCATTAAAGAACATGAGTAACCACCACGCTGCATTTTGGTCCGACTCTCCTTCAACAGACGAACGCCATTACAGTATCCCTGTTTGTTGGCTGTCCGCTGTAAACACAAAAATACCTTTTAAAATAGGGTGCACACTTTTTGTTTTCAATGTATAAATATCATTATGGATTTTATTTTTTTGGACTTACGCCAAAAATAGTGTGATGGTGAAGGGCTATGTAAGAAGCAGTTTGCTTCTGAGAATCCCCGTCTAACTGTCGCTTCCCAATTAATTATGTCCGGTAGCCTCTGGATATCCTGCGAACTTTAGATAATATTAACATGTTATACGATATATATACACATTTTAAAAATTACAAGAATATGGGCATTTTACATAAAAAATTGCTGTCATCGGTTTAAAACACATATAACTCCTGTTTAATATTACGATAATATCTGTAATATTCAAACAATTCCCAGAGTCCAAATCTTAAAATATATTTTTTTCATGAACTCACCTTCAGAAAGCTCCATTAGGATGGATTCACAGAATATCTTTTTATCTGTCCTGGCCGATAACTATTCGGGGCTGTTGACCTGTGGGCTTATGGCTGCGCTAAAGCGGTGCTAACAGGGTGGGAAAGTATATGCTTCACTAGACTCGTTCGCGGTCATGGCTCAAAAGGAGAGAAAGTACGGAATTAGTTTATGGGGCATTGCGGTGATGTTTTTCGGGCTATATCCTGTATGCAACACCCTGTATATTTGGTTTAGAGAACAAAGGCAGTGAATTCAAACAACAGGAGTGGTGACGAGACATTTTGTATGCATGTATTGCCTTTTTCCTTTTTGATTTCCTGCACCGGGGTGGGGGCACCGGGCGCTGATTAGAAATATCAATGTTTAACCCCGGGGGTCGGTCTAGACATACTGTATTCTTTCTGGGGTGTTTGACTTGTGTTTGACCCCCACCCGCCCCTTTTGTTTTTGAAACACACACACCTCCTGGCCCGGCACACGCTCACACCCGCGCAAGCACATGGCTTTTCCATTAGTCTTTTTCTTCGCGTCAGACTGGGGTGATAGATGGAAAGGACATATTCCTATCGTTAAAAGGTGAGATACTGTTTTAAATTGCTTTTATTTAATTCCAAAATATTTAGTACAAACTTTTTTAAGACATGTTAGAATTAATTACACCTTTTTACTGTTCCTTTCTTACAGATAAAGGTCCTGGTTATAGGTGTTGACATCCTGCCGTTTCCGATTCCCCCCTACGCCATGACATTCTGGAGCATCAAAGCTCCGTAAATTTTCACTGCCTGGGTAGATAATCCGTCCGTCATGTAGGTCCTGGGTATGCCCACCAAGAAACACCTGATTTATCACACAGCATTAATGAATAAGATGGGTAGAAAATGAAACTGTTTAAGTCATAAGAAAAGGCCTTTCATAAAGAGGCTGTCATGATTGACTGTGGCACATATTTAACACGTATTGCTTGTTACAGAAGACTGTTGTACATTGAATATCCATTCATCCCTGTTACACCTTTATGTGTTGGCTCTCTATGTCTGTACATAGTGTGAAATGCGGTTTCCCTAAAGTTATTACACCCTAAACCTGAATCTGGAATTACCTTAAGGATCTGTCTTACCCCCTATTACTTTGGGGTTCTAATCTCTGAGGTGTACATGCACCGAACATCCATAGGCTGGAGACACCTGGAAGCTCGGTGCATGTACATATAAAGACAACTAAATAGGAAACTCAACAGCGTGTTAGGCCGAGAAACATTATTTACACACACACACACACACACACACACACACACACACACACACACACACACACACACACACACACACACACACACACACACACACACACACACACACACACACACACACACACACACACACACACACACACACAATCCCCTCCCAAACATTCCTGCTTCATAGAAAACACCCATAAGGGCAATAAAATAGGGGGTGTGGGGCCATTCTCTTTCAAATGTTCAAACACAGACCCCCCAGTTCAACCAGGTACCTAGACATCAATCATCATGACAACTTCAAAGGAATAGATACAATATATGCATAAATTAGCACACCCTCTAACGCGTGGGAACCGGAACAGGATGTCCTGACAGGATGGCGAAATATGGGCATGCACACGTCATCCGGACATAGGGTCATAAATCAAACGTTTGTCGTGTGCCGTCGACTTTATTCTCTCTCATAGATTTGT
>NW_024603902.1:0-2332 GCF_018296145.1 Oncorhynchus tshawytscha | reverse complement strand
TGACCGGAGCAGCGCCTCTTCAACCTCAGGAGGCTGAAGAAATTCTGCTTGTCACCAAAAGCACTCACAAATTTCTACAGATGCTACAATCGAGAGCATCCTGTGGATATCTGACCTGGTCAAACCTTCCACTCACCCACAACCGTAAGGCTCTAGAGAGGTAGTGAGGTCTGCACAACGCATCACCGTGGGCAAACTACCTGCCCTCCAGGACACCTACACCACCCGATGTCACAGGAAGGCCATAAAGATCATCAGGGACAACAACCACCGAGCCACTGCCTGTTTCACCCGCTATCATCCAGAAGGCGAGGTCAGTACAGGTGCATCAAAGCTGGGGACCGAGAGACTGAAAAACAGCTTCTATCTCAAGGCCATCAGACTGTTAAACAGCCACCACTAACATTGAGTGGCTGCTGCCAACACACTGACTCAACTCCAGCCACTTTAATAATGGGAATTGATGGGAATTGATGTAAAATATATCACTAGCCACTTTAAACAATGCTACTTAATATAATGTTTTACATACCCTACATTATTTATCTCATATGTATACGTATATACTGTACTCTATATCATCTACTGCATCTTTATACCTAATACATCACTAGCCACTTTAAACTATGCCACTTTTGTTTACATACTCATCTCATATGTATATACTGTACTCGATACCATCTACTGCATCTTGCCTATGCCGCCTGTCCCATCACTCATTCATATCTTTATGTACATATTCTTTATCCTTTACACTTATGTGTATAAGGTAGTTTTGGAATTGTTAGCTAGATTACTCGTTAAGGTTACTGCATTATATTCTTGAAAACTAGCACAAGCATTTCACACACTGCATTAACATCTGCTAATCATGTGTATGTGACAAATAATATTTGGATTTGGATTTGAATATTTTAACCGCTACCACGTGGTTAAACTCTTTTAGACTATCGATACCTATACAGAATAAGAACAAGTCTTGATGGTTAATTACTAGTCTGCAGCTAGGAATTCGGTATCATTGAACGTGACATTCATTCAGTCATTCATATAATGAATGAATGAATGTCCTCTGAACAATCCACTTCTAACCTCAACAGAGAGAACGTGGGAGAAGAGACGGACAATTCTACAAAAAGAAACAACTTTTCAACAGCGTCAAGACGACACACTGAGCGTAAATATATATATTGATTGCAATTGTTCGAAATGAGTGAGTGTTCACGTGCAAAGGATTAGCATTTCAATTGTTATAATTATTAACTCTGTAGTGACTTCTCAGTCGACCCCACTACCCTTTTGTCCACCAAGCCGCCATGCTGGTTTAGCCCTTGTTACTAGGCACATTCTCCTATCATTTCTTGTAACCATATTTACTGTTTTGTTTATGCATTTCTGTGAATTACTGAGTTAGTAATAAATGAATGATTTAATTGACAATTGATGTATGGATGACTCCAAGGAAGACTGGTTCGTGCAGATAATCAACAATTTACGGCGTTTGGGATGAGACGCGTGAGGTAAAGTAAATAATTCATTTAATCAGAAGACTTTGGATCAGATATGAAAATATCTGAGAAAGGTTATATTCGGAATTATAAATTTGTAATCGGAATATTTTCCTTGGTGCTTGACTTTCTAGTTAATTCCAGGTACATCATTAATCAGTTTGATCGCGTAATACTAATTACAGAGGATATTTGATAAAACTAAGTCTTCAATTTAATGATAGTAAAGACCTGACAAGGGTGTTGCGTATTTCTTTGAGTTTCGTGGATGTAGATCTCCTCCTTCAGTTCTGTAGTTAAGCCTCAGTTGCCCAGCAAGCTCTGGGAATAGAAGGCACAAGACCCCTAGACTCCAGGGCTCTGACCAGCGAAGGTATAAACCTGCAGCACCACAGTCTTTTCACAGCTCCTCAAAATGGTTGAAGAAGTAGTATCTTGGGGGGCTCGTATAGGCACGGATGACGGCACTGGCTGGGGGTGATTGATCTCACAACCGATGCATTTTGTCTTATATACTCTCTAATCACCACGTCTAAAAGTGTGGCTACAGAGGCCTTGATGGTCCACAAAAAATAGCACTGAACACCACATCAAACACATCCTCAGGCTGTGTACATGTAGGGGGGTGTCGTGGGTCTTGCCTAGGGGGAGTAGAATGTTGGGCTGTGAGGCATAGAGTCCTTAGAGTCTGGCCCCAATGACGTATCGGAGTCCTGGTATGTTGTATGAATATCCATGTAATATATGCTGAAATTAAGAACTGGAGGCTTTAAGGGCACTCCTTTTATTGTTGAACCAGTCCTTTGGGTATCAGGGCGTGGTTA
>NW_024603901.1:0-2329 GCF_018296145.1 Oncorhynchus tshawytscha | reverse complement strand
GAGACAGGAGATCTGGCTGGTCTGTCATAATATAATAGAGACAGGAGATCTGGCTGGTCTCTCATAATATAATAGAGACAGTAGATCTAGCTGGTTTGTCATATTATAATAGAGACAGTAGATCTAGCGGGTCTGTCATAATTTAATAGAGACATTAGATCTAGTTGGTCTGTCATAATATAATGGAGACAGTAGAACTAGCTGGTCTGTCATAATATAACAGAGACAGTAGATCTAGCTGGTTTGTTATAATATAATAGAGACAGTAGATCTAGCTGGTCTGTCATAATATAATAGAGACAGTAGATCTAGCTGGTCTGTCATAATATAATAGAGACAGTAGATCTGGCTGGTCTCTCATAATATAATTAGAGACAGTAGATCTAGCTGGTCTGTCATATTATAATAGAGACAGTAGATCTAGCTGGTCTGTCATAATATTTTAGAGACAGTAGATCTAGCTGGTCTGTCATAATATAATAGAGACAGTAGATCTAGCTGGTCTGTCATAATATAATAGACACATAGAGACAGTAGATCTAGCTGGTTTGTTATATTATAATAGAGACAGTAGATCTAGCTGGTCTGTCATAATATAATAGAGACAGTATATCTAGCTGGTCTGTCATAACATAATAGAGACAGTAGATCTAGCTGGTCTGTCATAATATAATAGAGGCAGTAGATCTAGCTGGTCTGTCATAATATAATAGAGACAGTAGATCTAGCTGGTCTGTCATAATATAATAGAGACAGTAGATCTAGCTGGTCTGTCATAATATAATAGAGACAGTAGATCTAGCTGGTCTGTCATAATATAATAGAGACAGTAGATCTAGCTGGTCTGTCATAATATAATAGAGACAGTAGATCTAGCTGGTCTGTCATAATATAATAGAGACATAGAGACAGTAGATCTAGCTGGTCTGTCATAATATAATAGAGACAGTAGATCTAGCTGGTCTGTCATAATATAATAGAGACAGTAGATCTAGCTGGTCTGTCATAATATAATAGAGACAGTAGATCTAGCTGGTGTCATAATATAATAGAGACAGTAGTCTATGGTCTGTCAAATATAATAGAGACAGTAGATCTAGCTGGTCTGCCATAATATAATAGAGACAGTAGATCTAGCTGGTCTGTCATAATATAATAGAGACAGTAGATCTAGCTGGTCTTTCATAATATAATAGAGACAGTAGATCTAGCTGGTCTGTCATAATATAATAGAGACAGTAGATCTAGCTGGTCTGTCATAATATAATAGAGACAGTAGATCTAGCTGGTCTGTCATAATATAATAGACACATAGAGACAGTAACTCGAGCTGGTCTGTCATATTACAATAGAAACATTAGATCTAGCTGGTCTGTCGTAATATAATAGAGACAGTAGATCTAGATGGTCTGTCATAATATAATAGAGACAGTAGATCTAGCTGGTCTGTCATAATATAATAGAGACAGTAGATCTAGCTGGTCTGTCATATTATAATAGAGACAGTAGGTCTAGCTGGTCTATCATAATATAATAGAGACAGTAGATCTAGCTGGTCTGTCATAATATAATAGAGACAGGAGATCTGGCTGGTCTCTCATAATATAATAGAGACAGTAGATCTAGCTGGTCTGTCATATTATAATAGAGACAGTAGATCTAGCTGGTCTGTCATAATATTTTAGAGACATTAGATCTAGCTGGTCCGTCATAATATAATAGAGACAGTAGATCTAGCTGGTCTGTCATAATATAATAGACACATAGAGACAGTAGATCTAGCTGGTCTGTCATATTATAATAGAGACAGTAGATCTAGCTGGTCTGTCATAATATAATAGAGACAGTAGATCTAGCTGGTCTGTCATAACATAATAGAGACAGTAGATCTAGCTGGTCTGTCATAATGTAATAGAGGCAGTAGATCTAGCTGGTCTGTCATAATATAATAGGGACAGTAGATCTAGCTGGTCTGTCATAATATAATAGAGACAGTAGATCTAGCTGGTCTGTCATAATATAATAGAGACAGTAGATCTAGCTGGTCTGTCATAATATAATAGAGACAGTAGATCTAGCTGGTCTCTCATAATATAATAGAGACAGTAGATCTAGCTGGTCTGTCATAATATAATAGAGACAGTATATCTAGCTGGTCTGTCATACTATAAAAGAGACAGTAGATCTAGCTGGTCTGTCATAATATAATAGAGACAGTAGAACTAGCTGGTCTGTCATAATATAACAGAGACAGTAGATCTAGCTGGTTTGTTATAATATAATAGAGGCAGTAGATCTAGCTGGTATGTCATAAAATAATAGAGACAGT
>NW_024603900.1:0-2328 GCF_018296145.1 Oncorhynchus tshawytscha | reverse complement strand
AACTAGATGATTAGGAACACTGTAGACAATTTTTCAGCAAGTTGCAGCATTGAAATACAGAAATAAGCACTTATGCACTCTGGGATAAAACTTTTTTTTTTATGTTTATTCGAGATGTTATGAAAACACTGTAGAATGCATAAATAAGCACTTTTCCATAAAACAAGCTCTAAATCATGTTTGATGCACTCTGGATACAATGTTTTTTACAGAACTGTTCAAACTAGATGATTAGGAACACTGTAGACAATTTTCAGCAAGTTGCAGCATTGAAATACACGAAATAAGCACTTTTCCATAAACAAGCTCTAAATCATGTTTGATGCACTCTGGGATAAAACTTTTTTTATTATGTTTATTCGAGATGTTATGAAAACACTGTAGAATGCATAAATAAGCACTTTTCCATAAACAAGCTCTAAATCATGTTTGATGCACTCTGGATACAATGTTTTTACAGAACTGTTCAAACTAGATGATTAGGAACACTGTAGACAATTTTCAGCAAGTTGCAGCATTGAAATACGGAAATAAGCACTTTTCCATAAACAAGCTCTAAATCATGTTTGATGCACTCTGGGATAAACTTTTTTTTTGTTATGTTTATTCGAGATGTTATGAAAACACTGTAGAATGCATAAATAAGCACTTTTCCATAAACAAGCTCTAAATCATGTTTGATGCACTCTGGATACAATGTTTTTTACAGAACTGTTCAAACTAGATGATTAGGAACACTGTAGACAATTTTCAGCAAGTTGCAGCATTGAAATACGGAAATAAGCACTTTTCCATAAACAAGCTCTAAATCATGTTTGATGCACTCTGGGATAAAACTTTTTTTTTTTGTTATGTTTATTCGAGATGTTATGAAAACACTGTAGAATGCATAAATAAGCACTTTTCCATAAACAAGCTCTAAATCATGTTTGATGCACTCTGGATACAATGTTTTTTACAGAACTGTTCAAACTAGATGATTAGGAACACTGTAGACAATTTTCAGCAAGTTGCAGCATTGAAATACAGAAATAAGCACTTTTCCATAAACAAGCTCTAAATCATGTTTGATGCACTCTGGATACAATGTTTTTTACAGAACTGTTCAAACTAGATGATTAGGAACACTGTAGACAATTTTCAACAAGTTGCAGCATTGAAATACAGAAATAAGCACTTTTCCATAAACAAGCTCTAAATCATGTTTGATGCACTCTGGATGTCCAATTTTTGCTGTGCTGTCTTATTTGAGATGAAATGAACAATGTGGACAGTTTTTAGCATGTTGCAACATTGAAATGCAGAAATAAGCACTTTTCCATAAACAAGCTCTAAATCATGTTTGATGCACTCTGGATACAATGTTTTTTACAGAACTGTTCAAACTAGATGATTAGGAACACTGTAGACAATTTTCATCAAGTTGCAGCATTGAAATACAGAAATAACCACTTTTCCATAAACAAGCTCTAAATCATGTTTGATGCACTCTGGATACAATGTTTTTACAGAACTGTTCAAACTAGATGATTAGGAACACTGTAGACAATTTTCAGCAAGTTGCAGCATTGAAATACGGAAATAAGCACTTTTCCATAAACAAGCTCTAAATCATGTTTGATGCACTCTGGATACAATGTTTTTTACAGAACTGTTCAAACTAGATGATTAGGAACACTGTAGACAATTTTCAGCAAGTTGCAGCATTGAAATACGGAAATAAGCACTTTTCCATAAACAAGCTCTAAATCATGTTTGATGCACTCTGGGATAAAACTTTTTTTTGTTATGTTTATTCGAGATGTTATGAAAACACTGTAGAATGCATAAATAAGCACTTTTCCATAAACAAGCTCTAAATCATGTTTGATGCACTCTGGATACAATGTTTTTTACAGAATGTTCAAACTAGATGATTAGGAACACTGTAGACAATTTTCAGCAAGTTGCAGCATTGAAATACGGAAATAAGCACTTTTCCATAAACAAGCTCTAAATCATGTTTGATGCACTCTGGGATAAAACTTTTTTTTGTTATGTTTATTCGAGATGTTATGAAAACACTGTAGAATGCATAAATAAGCACTTTTCCATAAACAAGCTCTAAATCATGTTTGATGCACTCTGGATACAATGTTTTTTACAGAACTGTTCAAACTAGATGATTAGGAACACTGTAGACAATTTTCAACAAGTTGCAGCATTGAAATACAGAAATAAGCACTTTTCCATAAACAAGCTCTAAATCATGTTTGATGCACTCTGGATGTCCAATTTTTGCTGTGCTGTCTTATTTGAGATGAAATGAACAATGTGGACAGTTTTTAG
>NW_024603899.1:0-2326 GCF_018296145.1 Oncorhynchus tshawytscha | reverse complement strand
ATCAAATCAAATTTATTTATATAGCCCTTCGTACATCAGCTGATATCTCAAAGTGCTGTACAGAAACCCAGCCTAAAACCCCAAACAGCAAGCAATGCAGGTGTAGAAGCACGGTGGCTAGGAAAAACTCCCTAGAAAGGCCAAAACCTAGGAAGAAACCTAGAGAGGAACCAGGCTATGTGGGGTGGCCAGTCCTCTTCTGGCTGTGCCGGGTGGAGATTATAACAGAACATGGCCAAGATGTTCAAATGTTCATAAATGACCAGCATGGTCGAATAATAATAAGGCAGAACAGTTGAAACTGGAGCAGCAGCACAGTTAGGTGGAAGTTGAAACTGGAGCAGCAGCATGGCCAGGTGGACTGGGGACAGCAAGGAGTCATCATGTCAGGTAGTCCTGGGGGCATGGTCCTAGGGCTCAGGTCAGTTGAAACTGGAACAGCAGCATGGCCAGGTGGACTGGGGACAAGGTCCTAGGGCTCAGGTCCTCCGAGAGAGAGAAAGAAAGAGAGAAGGAGAGAATTAGAGAACGCACACTTAGATTCACACAGGACACCGAATAGGACAGGAGAAGTACTCCAGATATAACAAACTGACCCCAGCCCCCCGACACATAAACTACTGCAGCATAAATACTGGAGGCTGAGACAGGAGGGGTCAGGAGACACTGTGGCCCCATCCGAGGTCACCCCGGACAGGGCCAAACAGGAAGGATATAACCCCACCCACTTTGCCAAAGCACAGCCCCCACACCACTAGAGGGATATCTTCAACCACCAACTTACCATCCTGAGACAAGGCTGAGTATAGCCCACAAAGATCTCCGCCACGGCACAACCCAGGGGGGCGCCAACCCAGACAGGATGACCACAACAGTGAATCAACCCACTCAGGTGACGCACCCCCTCCAGGGACGGCATGAGAGAGCCCCAGTAAGCCAGTGACCCAGCCCCTGTAATAGGGTTAGAGGCAGAGAATCCCAGTGGAAAGAGGGGAACCGGCCAGGCAGAGACAGCAAGGGCGGTTCGTTGCTCCAGAGCCTTTCCGTTCACCTTCACACTCCTGGGCCAGACTACACTCAATCATATGACCCACTGAAGTAAAGACTTAAAGGTTGAGACCGAGTTTGCGTCTCTGACATGGGTAGGCAGACCGTTCCATAAAAATGGAGCTCTATAGGAGAAAGCCCTGCCTCCAGCTGTTTGCTTAGAAATTCTAGGGACAATTAGGAGGCCTGCGTCTTGTGACCGTAGCGTACGTGTAGGTATGTACGGCAGGACCAAATCAGAGAACAAGCATCTCTGTTTTGTCCGAGTTTAATAGTAGAAAGTTTGCAGCCATCCACTTCCTTATGTCTGAAACACATGCTTCTAGCGAGGGCAATTTTGGGGCTTCACCATGTTTCATTGAAATGTACAGCTGTGTGTCATCCGCATAGCAGTGAAAGTTTACATTATGTTTTCGAATAACATCCCCAAGAGGTAAAATATATAGTGAGAACAATAGTGGTCCTAAAACGGAACCTTGAGGAACACCGAAATTTACAGTTGATTTGTCAGAGGACAAACCATTCACAGAGACAAACTGATATCTTTCCGACAGATAAGATCTAAACCAGGCCAGAACTTGTCCGTGTAGACCAATTTGGGTTTCCAATCTCTCCAAAAGAATGTGGTGATCGATGGTATCAAAAGCGGCACTAAGGTCTAGGAGCACGAGGACAGATGCAGAGCCTCGGTCCGATGCCATTAAAATGTAATTTACCACCTTCACAAGTGCCGTCTCAGTGCTATGATGGGGTCTAAAACCAGACTGAAGCATTTCGTATACATTGTTTGTCTTCAGGAAGGCAGTGAGTTGCTGAGCAACAGCCTTCTCTAAAATTTTTGAGAGGAATGGAAGATTCGATATAGGCCGATAGTTTTTTATATTTTCTGGGTCAAGGTTTGGCTTTTTCAAGAGGCTTTATTACTGCCACTTTTAGTGAGTTTGGTACACATCCAGTGGATAGAGAGCCGTTTATTATGTTCAACATAGGAGGCCAAGCACAGGAAGCAGTTCTTTCAGTAGTTTAGTTGGAATAGGGTCCAGTATGCAGCTTGAAGGTTTAGAGGCCATGATTATTTTCATCATTGTGTCAAGAGATATAGTACTAAAACACTTCAGCGTCTCTCTTGATCCTAGGTCCTGGCAGAGTTGTGCAGACTCAGGACAACTGAGGTTTTGAGGAATACGCAGGTTTAAAGAAGAGTCCGTAATTTGCTTTCTAATAATCATAATCTTTTCCTCAAAGAAGTTCATGAATTTATCACTGCTAAAGTGAAAGT
>NW_024603898.1:0-2326 GCF_018296145.1 Oncorhynchus tshawytscha | reverse complement strand
CTCGGAAGCTAAGCAGGGTCGGGCCTGTTTAGTACTTGGATGGGAGACCGCCTGGGAATACCAGATGCTGTAAGCTCTTTGTCACTGCCTTGTGGAATTTCAACTCTTTGTCCATTTTTTCCCACAAGGCTGAAATATGTGCCCTCGCTTTGAAATAAGTAAGCAAAGTTAGTGTGTATTTCATCCAACAATCTGTGCTACAAATTATGGCTGCAGTATATGCAATTTCTTCCACTTTTGAGTGACACAAAGATGCTTATCTAAATGGTGAAAATGCTAAATCTGTTAACCCTTCGAAACTGCCCCTATGACCATTTTAAGGCACATCCGTTTGGCACAGGAAGCTGAACGTGAACACATATCCTCATTGGGGTATGCTTTTACAGAATCCTGAGTTTTAAGTCTATACGTTAAGAACTGACTGATTTACACAAGGTTGAATTCACTATTTCTATCAAACATCAGTTTGGGTATGGAAAAACACTTTTAGGGTGATTTTAACCACTTCCGGTTGCTTCAGGAAGCTTAGAATCGACACAGGTAGACCTCATAGTGGCCTGATGTATTGTCATTGAAGACAGGTTCACAGGGCAATATTAACCCACATAGGCTCTAGGTTGAATTTCGGGTTGCAGGCAATGCATTCCTATGGGGAGAGAAGTCAGTGAAAACTGTTGGATGTAGACACCTTCTTTTAACTGTTAAGGGTTAATGCTACACAGTCAAGGTTTGCACAGATCGGGAGGACCTCAGGAATGTACCTGAGGTCGAATTGTGCTTCTCACCCTAACGGTTCTCTCACTGTCACCAAAAAGCAAATGACATTTAGGGCCAGACTTCATTTTGGGCCTACTTTTTCTCATGTTAACTGTGCTTAGACCGAGCGAGCTACGGTCAAGCAGGGCATCTCGTTGAACTCGGCACAGCCTAGAGATTATGGTAATACCATTGCAGGCTCTGTGTGTCTTTAAGCACCGCACTTTGTCACTCCATCCTTGCTGTGTGTGTGTGTGTGAGAGAGCTTTTCTTTGACATCTGTTGGGAAAATGTTGAGAGCGAAAACCTGGGGGGGACAATCAGGCAAAACAATGAAGGGATTTTACAGGGCCCTAATGGACTACAGACATTGACAGTCTCCTAGCCTAAAAACAAATGCTTAATGCACTGCCTAGATTTTGAGGTAAACGCATTGTCCATTATTTGATTTGATCTGGGCAGGGCAGGGAAGCACTAACAAACTGCATTTAGTCCAAGAAAAAGACACAACATTATTCGGGTGATAAATAAAAGGCCCTAGTCCATGAAGTTGTCATAAGTATGAACCTAGGATATACCCTCTTTTTCCCCCCACAAGAGTGAAATATATGGTCTGGAAATGCAAGCAAGGTTTGCGCTTTTCAGTGTGTGTCACAAGGTGGGGTCATGCTCCACGCATGACACAAGAGAACCTTCTGCTGGAGCAAAACGCTTACAGCACCTGGTATTCCCAGGCGGTCTCCGATCGGAGGAGATCGGGCGTATTCAGGCTGTTATGGCCGTAAGTGAAAGGCAATCTCTTGGTACACTATATAAAGTCAACGTGTCGCTTACTCTTAGGGGGACAGAGAAATGTCCACCTTGTGACACACATTGAAAAGCTCAAACCTTGCTTGCATTTCCAGACCATATATTTCACTCTTGTGGGGGGGAAAAGAGGGTATATCCTAGGTTCATACTTATGACACCTTCATGGACTAGGGCCCTATAAAATACAGCGCACCCACACGGAATCACGAAACACAGACATTAAACCGAAATTCAACAATATTCCAAAATGCTTTGAACTAAGGAGGAAATCAACTCAATCCCTTCAACTTGTTAGAAAATCCATTCATTTGCCAAAGTGAATCATAAGACATGAACAAAATGCATCAGTGATTCGTATTTCCATGCAACTTTCAGAAACTGCACAGAACTGCCCAGTCTCTGTGCGCATGTGTGCGGAGCGCAAAGTAGCCTATGCCAGCCTGGCAGAATTATATCATGATTATTTGCATCAATCCAGTGGCCATTTTTTTTTTGCAAACTCCGCAATCACATGAGCGCTACAGCAACACCGCTTAACCAAACAAAGGTCTCTTCCTGGCGCACACTTGCCTTTATAAAGGGTAACAACACCCCAAAATCGACATGTCTTCCGTTTTTCCCAGACCTCAAAAGTGGTTCCCTTCTAGGGTTTTAAACATTGTCATGGACATAGAAATATAACACGATTGGATGTTCTATTAAAAAGGTGTACTTTTGAGAGCGAAAACCTGCAGAAGCAGAGACAAACGGTCGACGGGGA
>NW_024603897.1:0-2325 GCF_018296145.1 Oncorhynchus tshawytscha | reverse complement strand
TGCTTATTTCAGTATTTCCATGTTGCAACTTGCTGAAAATTGTCCACAATGGTTCAGTTCATCTCAAATAGACAGCACAGCACGTCCACAATGGTTCAGTTCATCTCAAATAGACAGCACAGCACGAAATGGACATCTCAGAGTGCATCAAACATGATTTAGAGCTTGTTTATGGAAAAGTGCTTATTTCAGTATTTCCATGTTGCAACTTGCTGAAAACTGTCCACAATGTCCATTTCATCTCAAATAGACAACACAGCAAAAAATGGACATCCAGAGTGCATCAAACATGATTTAGAGCTTGTTTATGGAAAAGTGCTTATTTCTGTATTTCCATGTTGCAACTTGCTGAAAACTGTCCACAATGTCCATTTCATCTCAAATAGACAACACAGCAAAAAATGGACATCCAGAGTGCATCAAACATGATTTAGAGCTTGTTTATGGAAAAGTGCTTATTTCAGTATTTCCATGTTGCAACTTGCTGAAAATTGTCCACAATGGTTCAGTTCATCTCAAATAGACAGCACAGCAAAAAATGGACATCCCAGAGTGCATCAAACATGATTTAGAGCTTGTTTATGGAAAAGTGCTTTATTTCTTGCATTTCAATGTTGCAACTTGCTGAAAACTGTTCCCTGTGTTAATTTCATCTCAAATAGACAGCACAGCAAAAAATGGACATCCAGAGTGCAACAAAAACATGATTTAGAGGATGTTTATGGAAAAGTGATTATTTCTGTATTTCCATGTTGCAACTTGCTGAAAACTGTCCACAATGTTAATTTCATCTCAAATAGACAGCACAGCAAAAAACGGACATCCCAGAGTGCATCAAACATGATTTAGAGCTTGTTTATGGAAAAGTGCTTATTTCAGTATTTCCATGTTGCAACTTGCTGAAAATTGTCCACAATGGTTCAGTTCATCTCAAATAGACAGCACAGCACGAAATGGACATCTCAGAGTGCATCAAACATGATTTAGAGCTTGTTTATGGAAAAGTGCTTATTTCAGTATTTCCATGTTGCAACTTGCTGAAAACTGTCCACAATGTCCATTTCATCTCAAATAGACAACACAGCAAAAATGGACATCCAGAGTGCATCAAACATGATTTAGAGCTTGTTTATGGAAAAGTGCTTATTTCAGTATTTCCATGTTGCAACTTGCTGAAAATTGTCCACAATGGTTCAGTTCATCTCAAATAGACAGCACAGCACGAAATGGACATCTCAGAGTGCATCAAACATGATTTAGAGCTTGTTTATGGAAAAGTGCTTATTTCAGTATTTCCATGTTGCAACTTGCTGAAAATTGTCCACAATGGTTCAGTTCATCTCAAATAGACAGCACAGCACGAAATGGACATCTCAGAGTGCATCAAACATGATTTAGAGCTTGTTTATGGAAAAGTGCTTATTTCAGTATTTCCATGTTGCAACTTGCTGAAAACTGTCCACAATGTCCATTTCATCTCAAATAGACAACACAGCAAAAAATGGACATCCAGAGTGCATCAAACATGATTTAGAGCTTGTTTATGGAAAAGTGCTTATTTCAGTATTTCCATCTTGCAACTTGCTGAAAACTGTCCACAATGTCCATTTCATCTCAAATAGACAACACAGCAAAAATGCATCAGAATCAAACATGATTTAGAGCTTGTTTATGGAAAAGTGCTTATTTCTGTATTTCCATGTTGCAACTTGCTGAAAATTGTCCACAATGGTTCAGTTCATCTCAAATAGACAGCACAGCACGAAATGGACATCTCAGAGTGCATCAAACATGATTTAGAGCTTGTTTATGGAAAAGTGCTTATTTCAGTATTTCCATGTTGCAACTTGCTGAAAATTGTCCACAATGGTTCAGTTCATCTCAAATAGACAGCACAGCAAAAATGGACATCTCAGAGTGCATCAAACATGATTTAGAGCTTGTTTATGGAAAAGTGCTTATTTCAGTATTTCCATGTTGCAACTTGCTGAAAACTGTCCACAATGGTTCAGTTCATCTCAAATAGACAGCACAGCACGAAATGGACATCTCAGAGTGCATCAAACATGATTTAGAGCTTGTTTATGGAAAAGTGCTTATTTCAGTATTTCCATGTTGCAACTTGCTGAAAACTGTCCACAATGTCCATTTCATCTCAAATAGACAACACAGCAAAAATGGACATCCAGAGTGCATCAAACATGATTTAGAGCTTGTTTATGGAAAAGTGCTTATTTCTGTATTTCCATGTTGCAACTTGCTGAAAACTGTCCACAATGTCCATTTCATCTCAAATAGACAACACAGCAAAAATGGACATCCAGA
>NW_024603896.1:0-2323 GCF_018296145.1 Oncorhynchus tshawytscha | reverse complement strand
TATATTTTGACAGAACAGCTAGATCTACTGTCTCTATATTTACTGACTCTCTCTGTTATAATATGACAGACCAGCTAGATCTACTATCTTTATTGTATTCTGACAGACCAGCTAGATCTACTGGCTCTATTATGTTATGACAGAACAGCTAGATCATGAATAACCAGCTAGATCTACTGTCTCTATTATAATATGACAGACCAGCTAGATCTACTGTCTCTATTATAATATGACAGACCAGCTAGATCTACTGTCTCTATTATATTATGACAGACCAGCTAGATCTACTGTCTCTTTGTCTCCATTATATTATGACAGACCAGCTAGATCTACTGTCTCTATTATATTATGACAGACCAGCTAGATCTACTGTCTCTATTATATTATGACAGACCAGCTAGATCTACTGTCTCTATTATATTATGACAGACCAGCTAGATCTACTGTCTCTATTATAATATGACAGACCAGCTAGATCTACTGTCTCTATTGTATTATATATGACAGAGCTAGATCTACTGTCTCTATTATATTATGACAGACCAGCTAGATCTACTGTCTCTATTATATTATGACAGACCAGCTAGATCTACTGTCTCTATTATATTATGACAGACCAGCTAGATCTACTGTCTCTATTATATTATGACAGACCAGCTAGATCTACTGTCTCTATTATAATATGACAGACCAGCTAGATCTACTGTCTCTATTATAATATGACAGACCAGCTAGATCTATCCAGCTAGATCTACTGTCTCTATTATAATATGACAGACCAGCTAGATCTACTGTCTCTATTATAATATGACAGACCAGCTAGATCTACTGTCTCTATTCTATTATATTATGACAGACCAGCTAGATCTACTGTCTCTATTATATTATGACAGACCAGCTAGATCTACTGTCTCTATTATATTATGACAGACCAGCTAGATCTACTGTCTCTATTATATTATGACAGACCAGCTGGATCTACTGTCTCTATTATAATATGACAGACCAGCTAGATCTACTGTCTCTATTATAATATGACAGACCAGCTAGATCTACTGTCTCTATTATATTATGACAGACCAGCTAGATCTACTGTCTCTATTGTTTTATGACAGACCAGCTAGATCTACTGTCTCTATTATATTATGACAGACCAGCTAGATCTACTTGTCTCTATTATATTATGACAGACCAGCTAGATCTACTGTCTCTATTATATTATGACAGACCAGCTAGATCTACTGTCTCTATTATGATATAGATCTACTGTCTCTATTATATTATGACAGACCAGCTAGATCTACTGTCTCTATTATAATATATGACAGACCAGCTAGATCTACTGTCTCTATTATAATATGACAGACCAGCTAGATCTACTGTCTCTATTATAATATGACAGACCAGCTAGATCTACTGTCTCTATTATAATATGACAGACCAGCTAGATCTACTGTCTCTATTATAATATGACAGACCAGCTAGATCAGACTGCTCTCTATGTCTCTATTATATTATGACAGACCAGCTAGATCTACTTTCTCTATTATATTATGACAGACCAGCTAGATCTACTGTCTCTATTATAATATGACAGACCAGCTAGATCTACTGTCTCTCTTATATATGACTGATCTCTATTATATTATGACAGACCAGCTAGATCTATTCTCTCTATTGTATTATGACAGACCAGCTAGATCTACTGTCTCTATTATAATATGACAGAACAGCTAGATCTACTGTCTCTATTATATTATGACAGACCAGCTAGATCTTCTGTCTCTATTGTTTTATGACAGACCAGCTAGATCTACTGTCTCTATTATATTATGACAGACCAGCTAGATCTACTGTCTCTATTATATTATGACAGACCAGCTAGATCTACTGTCTCTATTGTATTATGACAGACCAGCTAGATCTACTGTCTCTATTGTATTATGACAGACCAGCTAGATCTACTGTCTCTATTATATTATGACAGACCAGCTAGATCTACTGTCTCTATTGTATTATGACAGACCAGCTAGATCTACTGTCTCTATTGTATTATGACAGACCAGCTAGATCTACTGTCTCTATTATAATATGACAGACCAGCTAGATCTACTGTCTCTATTATAATATGACAGACCAGCTAGATCTACCGTCTCTATTGTAATTTGACAGACCAGCTAGATCTACTGCCTCTATTAGATTTTGACAGACCAGCTAGATCTACTGTCTCTAATATATTATGAGAGACCAGCTAGATCTGCTCTCTCTATTGTATTTTGACAGACCAGCTAGATCTACTGCCTCTATTAGATTTTGACAGACC
>NW_024603895.1:0-2321 GCF_018296145.1 Oncorhynchus tshawytscha | reverse complement strand
ATACCCTATATATAACCTCCACATTGACTCTGTACCGTAACACCCTGTATATAGCCTCCACATTGACTCTGTACCGTAACACCCTGTATATAGCCTCCACATTGACTCTGTACCAGTACCCCCTGTATATAGCCTTCACATTGACTCAGTACCATAATACCCTGTATATAGCCTCCACATTGACTCTGTACCGTAACACCCTGTATATAGCCTCCACATTGACTCTGTTCCGTAATACCCTGTATATAGTCTCCACATTGACTCTGTACCGGTACCCCCTGTATAGAGCCTCCACATTGATTCTGTACCGGTACCACCTGTATATGGTCTCCACATTGACTCTGTACCGTAATACCCTGTATATAGCCTCCACATTGACTCTGTACCGGTACCCCCTGTATATAGCCTCCACATTGACTCTGTACCGGTACCCCCTGTATATAGCCTCCACATTGACTCTGTACCGGTACCCCCTGTATATAGCCTCCACATTGACTCTGTACCGTAACACCCTGTATATAGCCTCCACATTGACTCTGTACCGTAACACCCTGTATATAGCCTCCACATTGACTCTGTACCGTAACACCCTGTATATAGCCTCCACATTGACTCTGTACCGTAACACCCTGTATATAGCCTCCACATTGACTCTGTACCGTAACACCCTGTATATAGCCTCCACATTGACTCTGTTCCGTAATACCCTGTATATAGTCTCCACATTGACTCTGTACCGGTACCCCCTGTATAGAGCCTCCACATTGATTCTGTACCGGTACCACCTGTATATGGTCTCCACATTGACTCTGTACCGTAATACCCTGTATATAGTCTCCATTATTGACTCTGTACCGGTACCCCCTGTATAGCTCATTACTGACTCCTGTACCGGTACCCCTGCATATAGCTCACATTGACTCTGTACCGCAACCCCTGTATATAACCAGCACATTGACTCTGTACCGCCACCCTGTATATAACCTCCACATTGACTCTATAGAGCCTCCACATTGACTCCTGTACACGTAAGCCTCCCACATTGACTCTGTACCGTAACACTTGTATAAGCTCTCCACGTTGACTCTGTACCGTAAAACACCCTGTATATAGCCTCCACATTGACTCTGTACCGTAAACACCCTGTATATAGCCTCCATTGACTCTGTACCGTAACACCCTGTATATAGCTCCACATTGACTCTGTACCATAACACCCTGTATATAGCCTCCACATTGACTCTGTACCGTAACACCCTGTATATAGCCTCCACATTGACTCTGTACCGTAACACCGTGCATATAACCTCCACATTGACTCTGTACCTAATACCCTATATATAACCCTCTGCATTGACTCTGTACCGTAACACCCTGTATATAGCCTCCACATTGACTCTTGTACCGTAACACTGTATATAGCCTCCACATTGACTCTGTACCGAACACTTGCATATAGCCTCCACATTGACCCTGTACCGTAACACCCTGTATATAGCCTCCACATTGACTCTGTACCGTAACAATTCTGTATATAGCTCATTACTGACTCTGTTCCGCAATACCCTGTATAGCCTCACATTGAATCTGTACCGTATCCCCTGTATATAGCCTCCACATTGACTCTGTACTGGTACCCCTGTATATAGCCTCCACATTGACTCTGTACCGTAACACCCTGTATATAGCCTCCACATTGACTCTGTACCGGTAACCCCTGCATATAGCTCTCCACATTGACTCTCTGTACCGCAACACTCCTGTATAACCTCCACATTGACTCTGTACCTAATACCCCATATAACCTCTCCACATTGACTCTGTACCGTAACACCCTGTATATAGCCTCCACATTGACTCTGTACCGTAACACCCTGTATATAGCCTCCACATTGACTCTGTACCGTAACACCCTGTATATAGCCTCCACATTGACTCTGTACCGTAACACCCTGTATATAGCCTCCACATTGACTCTGTACCGTAACACCCTGTATATAGCCTCCACATTGACTCTGTTCCGTAATACCCTGTATATAGCCTCCACATTGAATCTGTACCGGTATCCCCTGTATATAGCCTCCACATTGACTCTGTACCGGTAACACCCTGTATATAGCCTCCACATTGACTCTGTACCGTAACACCCTGTATATAGCCTCCACATTGACTCTGTACCGGTACCCCCTGTATATAGCCTCCACATTGACTCTGTACCGGTAACCCCCTGTATATAGCCTCCACATTGACTCTGTACCGGTACCCCCTGTATATAGCCTCCACATTGACTCTGTACCGTAACACCCTGTATATAGCCTCCA
>NW_024603894.1:0-2317 GCF_018296145.1 Oncorhynchus tshawytscha | reverse complement strand
TCACCAACTTTAACATCAGCTATCTGAGCAGCTAACCGATTGCTGCAGCTGTACATAGTCTATTGGTAAATAGCCCACCCATTTTCACCTACCTCATCCCCATACTGTTTTTATTTATTTACTTTTCTGCTCTTTGTACACCAATATCTCTACCTGTACATGACCATCTGATCATTTATCACTCCAGTGTTAATCTGCAAAATTGTAATTATTCGCTTACCTCCTCATGCCTTTTGCACATTGTATATAGATCTTTTTTTTCTACTGTGTTATTGACTTGTTAATTGTTTACTCCATGTGTAACTCTGTGTTGTCTACTCACACTGCTATGCTTTATCTTGGCCAGGTCGCAGTTGCAAATGAGAACTTGTTCTCAACTAGCCTACCTGGTTAAATAAAGGTGTTCTCAACTAGCCTACCTGGTTAAATAAAGGTGAAATAAATAAAAATAAATAAAAAAGGTCTACCATTTGTAAAACACAAAACAAAATGTCCAGTTCGGACCTGACCAAAAAAGATGTCCAAAAGATGTCGGCCTGTTCTTACGGGGGTGTTTTCTACCATGTCGACCTGTTCTTACGGGGGTGTTTTCTACCATGTCGACCTGTTCTTACGGGGGTGTTTTCTACCATGTCAGCCTGTTCTTACGGGGTGTTTTCTACCATGTCGGTCCACAATGGAATGTTATGAATGCCCATCCATTTGGTATGTCCACCGTTTGTAAAACAAGCCGTTGTATCAACTTAATTAGTCCTGATTCATGTGACTAAATTAATGTGGCTAATTAAGCTCTGAATAAAGCCACCCAACTTTATCAGGAGGAGTTATCCTGAGCCTATTTGGTAATGTGTTTACACAGCTACAAATCCAGAAATATTCTACTTTCGCTATGATCAGCTTAGTGCAATTGAAGGATACAAACTTGAAACCACTGATCATGACAATTTAGCCAACAGGATGAATCTCCTGGACAGCAGTGACTAGCCTGGTTATCCAGTCCATATTGTCCATTTTACTTTGACCTGTCCTGTATTTAGAAGATGTTGTTTGTTCAGTGTCAGCACATTTTTTATGTGATTTGTTTAGGCTATTTGATCGAGAAAGCTGAAGTAAAAACGCTTCCTGAAGAGGACACATACTCTTCTTTCCTTTTTTACAGAATGTTGGTGGAGCTCAGCAGTGATGCGCTCTCCAACAGCACTCTGGAGAGGAGCGCTGCAGTGATGAGACTCTCCAACGGCACCCTGGAGAGGAGCTCAGCAGTGATGCGTCTTCCAACAGCACCCTGAGAGGGAGCGCTGCAGTGATGAGACTCTCCAACGGCACCCCTGAGAGAGGGAGCTCAGCAGTGATGCGTCTCTCCAACAGCACCCTGGGAGAGGGAGCGCTGCAGTGATGAGACTCTCAACAGCACCCTGAGAGGAGCGCTGCAGTGATGAGACTCTCCAACAGCACCCTGGAGAGGAGCGCTGCAGTGATGAGACTCTCCAACGGCACCCTGAGAGGGAGCGCTGCAGTGATGAGACTCTCCAACAGCACCCTGGAGAGGAGCGCTGCAGTGATGAGACTCTCCAACGGCACTGAGAGCGCTGTAGTGAGACTCTCCAACGGCACCCTGAGAGGAGCTCAGCAGTGATGAGACTCTCCAACGGCACCCTGGAGAGGAGCGAGAGAGCTTGCAGTGATGAGACTCTCCAACGGCACCCTGGAGAGGGAGCGTTGCAGTGATGAGACTTCCAACAGCACTCCTGAGAGAGCGCTGCAGTGATGAGACTCTCCAACAGCACCCTGGAGAGGAGCTCAGCATGAGACTTCTCCAACAGCACCTCCTGGAGGAGCTCAGTGATGAGACTCTCCAACAGCACCCTGGAGAGGAGCTCAGCAGTGATGAGATTCTCCAACAGCACCTCCTGGAGAGGAGCGCCTGGGAACGGACAATGTTTTGCATCCCTGCCACTGACAAAGTGGTTACTGCTTATTATCACAGGGTGGAATCAGTGCTCACCTAAAACTGGTTGAAAGAAATTGTCATTGATTTTAGGCAGAATTATGTGAGATTTCTGTGTTGTTGGAGGGGGGATCTGGTCAGTTTAGCTCAGAAAATGCTGCCCTCACAATGTGCTGCCATAGACCAATCCTATGCAGGCCGGCCTTGTGTTTCATGTTAAAACACAACCCACCACATCACTATGTTAATACTACCTAAACACAACCCACCATCACCTCATGTTAACCTCCTAAAAAACACAACCCACCATCACTGTGTCTCATGTTACATACTACTCCTAAACACACAACCCACCATCACTGTGTCTCA
>NW_024603892.1:0-2313 GCF_018296145.1 Oncorhynchus tshawytscha | reverse complement strand
TATTTCTATATGGAGTATTTCTATATGGGGTATTTTTCTATATGGAGTATTTCTATATGGAGTATTTCTATATGGATTATTTCTATATGGAGTATTTCTATATGGAGTATTTCTATATGGAGTATGGAGTATTTCTATATGGAGTATTTCTATATGGAGTATTTCTATATGGAGTATTTCTATATGGAGTATTTCTATATGGAGTATTTCTATATGGAGTATTTCTATATGGAGTATTTCTATATGGAGTATTTCTATATGGAGTATTTCTATATGGAGTATTTCTATATGGAGTATGGAGTATTTCTATATGGGGTATTTCTATATGGGGTATTTCTATATGGGGTATGGAGTATTTCTATATGGAGTATTTCTATATGGAGTATTTCTATATGGAGTATTTCTATATGAAGTATTTCTATATGGAGTATGGAGTATTTCTATATGGAGTATTTCTATATGGGGTATTTCTATATGGAGTATGGAGTATTTCTATATGGAGTATTTCTATATGGGGTATTTCTATATGGAGTATTTCTATATGGAGTATTTCTATATGGAGTATTTCTATATGGAGTATTCCTATATGGAGTATGGAGTATTTCTATATGGAGTATTTCTATATGGAGTATTTCTATATGGGGTATTTCTATATGGAGTATTTCTATATGGGGTATTTCTATATGGGGTATTTCTATATGGAGTATTTCTATATGGGGTATTTCTATATGGAGTATTTCTATATGGAGTATTTCCATGGAGTATTTCTATATGGAGTATTTCTATATGGAGTATTTCTATATGGAGTATTTCTATGGAGTATTTCTATATGAAGTATTTCTATATGGAGTATGGAGTATTTCTATATGGAGTATTTCTATATGGGGTATTTCTATATGGGGTATGGAGTATTTCTATATGGAGGGGGTATTTCTATATGGGGTATTTCTATATGGAGTATTTCTATATGGAGGGAGTATTTCTATATGGGTATTTCTATATGGGGTATTTCTATATGGAGTATGGAGTATTTCTATATGGAGGTATTTCTATATGGGTATTTCTATATGGAGTATTTCTATATGGGAGTATTTCTATATGGAGTATTATTTCTATATGGGTATTTCTATATGGAGTATTTCTATATGGGGTATTTCTATATGGAGTATTTCTATATGGAGTATTTCTATATGGAGTATGGAGTATTTCTATATGGAGTATTTCTATATTTCTATATGGAGGTATTTCTATGGGGTATTTCTATATGGAGTATTTCTATATGGAGTATTTCTATATGGAGTATTTCTATATGGGGTATTTCTATATGGGGTATTTCTATATGGAGTATTTCTATATGGAGTATGGAGTATTTCTATATGGGTATTTCTATATGGTATTTCTATATGGGGTATTTCTATATGGGGTATGGAGTATTTCTATATGGGTATTTCTATATGGAGTATTTCTATATGGAGGGGTATATTATTTCTATATGGAGTATTTCTATATGGAGGTATTTCTATATGGTATTATGGAGTATTTCTATATGGAGTATTTCTATATGGGGTATTTCTATATGGAGTATTTCTATATGGAGTATTTCTATATGGAGTATGGAGTATTTCTATATGGAGTATTTCTATATGGGGTATTTCTATATGGAGTATTTCTATATGGAGTATTTCTATATGGAGTATTTCTATATGGGGTATTTCTATATGGAGTATTTCTATATGGGGTATTTCTATGGAGTATTTCTATATGGAGTATTTCTATAGTATTTCTATATGGAGTATTTCTATATGGGGTATTTCTATATGGAGGTATTTCTATATGGAGTATTTCTATATGGAGTATTTCTATATGGGGTATTTCTATATGGGGTATTTCTATATGGAGTATTTCTATATGGAGTATGGAGTATTTCTATATGGGTATTTCTATATGGGGGAGTATTTCTATATGGGTATGGAGTATTTCTATATGGAGTATTTCTATATGGGGTATTTCTATATGGGGTATTTCTATATGGAGTATTTCTATATGGAGTATGGAGTATTTCTATATGGAGTATTTCTATATGGGTATTTCTATATGGAGTATTTCTATATGGAGTATTTCTATATGGAGTATTTCTATATGGAGTATTTCTATATGGGGTATTTCTATATGGAGTATTTCTATATGGAGTATTTCTATATGAGTATTTCTATATGGAGTATTTCTATATGGAGTATTTCTATATGGAGTATTTCTATATGGAGTATTTCTATATGGATTTCTATATATTTTTCTATATGGAGTATTTCTATA
>NW_024603891.1:0-2311 GCF_018296145.1 Oncorhynchus tshawytscha | reverse complement strand
CATACTAGGTTTGTCATATTACAGAGACAGTAGATCTAGCTGGTCTGTCATATTATAATAGAGACAGTAGATCTAGCTGGTTTGTCATATTACAGAGACAGTAGATCTAGCTGGTCTGTCATAATATAATAGAGACAGTAGATCTAGCTGGTCTGTCATAATATAATAGAGACAGTAGATCTAGCTGGTCTGTCATAATATAATAGAGACAGTAGATCTAGCTGGGCTGGTCTGTCATATTAAATAGAGACAGTAGACCTAGCTGGTCTGTCATATTATAATAGAGACAGTAGATCTAGCTGGTCTGTCATAATATAATAGAGACAGTAGATCTAGCTGGTCTGTCATATTGTAATAGAGACAGTAGATCTAGCTGGTCTGTCATAATATAAATTGTGACAGTAGATCTAGCTGGTCTGTCATATTATAATAGAGACAGTAGATCTAGCTGGTCTGTCATATAATAGAGACAGTAGATCTAGCTGGTATATATAGAGACAGTAGATCTAGCTGGTCTGTCATATTATAATAGAGACAGTAGATCTAGCTGGTCTGTCATAATATAATAGAGACAGTAGATCTAGCTGGTCTGTCATAATATAATAGAGACAGTAGATCTAGCTGGTCTGTCATAATATAATAGAGACAGTAGATCTAGCTGGTCTGTCATAATATAATAGAGACAGTAGATCTAGCTGGTCTGTCATAATATAATAGAGACAGTAGATCTAGCTGGTCTGTCATAATATAATAGAGACAGTAGATCTAGCTGGTCTGTCATATTATAATAGAGACAGTAGATCTAGCTGGTCTGTCATATTATAATAGAGACAGTAGATCTAGCTGGTCTGTCATAATATTATAGAGACAGTAGATCTAGCTGGTCTGTCATATTGTAATAGAGACAGTAGATCTAGCTGGTCTGTCATACTATAATTGTGACAGTAGGTCTAGCTGGTCTGTCATATTATAATAGAGACAGTAGATCTAGCTGGTCTGTCATAATATAATAGAGACAGTAGATCTAGCTGGTCTGTCATAATATAATAGAGACAGTAGATCTAGCTGGTCTGTCATAATATAATAGAGACAGTAGATCTAGCTGGTCTGTCATATTATAATAGAGACAGTAGATCTAGCTGGTCTGTCATAATATAATAGAGACAGTAGATCTAGCTGGTCTGTCATAATATAATAGAGACAGTAGATCTAGACAGCTGGTCTGTCAGAGACAGTAGATCTAGCTGGTCTGTCATATTATAATAGAGACAGTAGATCTAGCTGGTCTGTCATAATAATAGATAGAGACAGTAGATCTAGCTGGTCTGTCATAATATAATAGAGACAGTAGATCTAGCTGGTCTGTCATAATATAATAGAGACAGTAGATCTAGCTGGTCTGTCATATTATAATAGAGACAGTAGATCTAGCTGGTCTGTCATACTATAATAGTGACAGTAGGTCTAGCTGGTCTGTCATATTATAATAGAGACAGTAGATCTAGCTGGTCTGTCATAATATAATAGAGACAGTAGATCTAGCTGGTCTGTCATACTATAATAGAGACAGTAGATCTAGCTGGTCTGTCATAATATAAGACAGTAGATCTAGCTGGTCTGTCATAATATAATAGAGACAGTAGATCTAGCTGGTCTGTCATAATATAATAGAGACAGTAGATATAGCTGGTCTGTCATAATATAATAGAGACAGTAGATCTAGCTGGTCTGTCATAATATAATAGAGACAGTAGATCTAGCTGGTCTGTCATAATATAATAGAGACAGTAGATCTAGCTGGTCTGTCATAATATAATAGAGACAGTAGATCTAGCTGGTCTGTCATAATATAATAGAGACAGTAGATCTAGCTGGTCTGTCATAATATAATAGAGACAGTAGATCTAGCTGGTCTGTCATATTATAATAGAGACAGTAGATCTAGCTGGTCTGTCATAATATAATAGAGACAGTAGATCTAGCTGGTCTGTCATATTGTAATAGAGACAGTAGATCTAGCTGGTCTGTCATAATATTATAGAGACAGTAGATCTAGCTGGTCTGTCATATTGTAATAGAGACAGTAGATCTAGCTGGTCTGTCATACTAAAATTGTGACAGTAGGTCTAGCTGGTCTGTCATATTATAATAGAGACAGTAGATCTAGCTGGTCTGTCATAATATAATAGAGACAGTAGATCTAGCTGGTCTGTCATAATATAGTAGAGACATTAGATCTAGCTGGTCTGTCATAATATAATAGAGACAGTAGATCTAGCTGGTCTGTCATAATATAATTGTGACAGTAGGT
>NW_024603890.1:0-2309 GCF_018296145.1 Oncorhynchus tshawytscha | reverse complement strand
ACATTATATTACATATCATATCCCCCTCTACTACATTACATTATAATAATATATAATATATCATATCCCCCTCTACTACATTACATTATATTACATATCATATCCCCCTCTACTACATTACATTATAATATATATATCATATCCCCCTCTACTACATTACATTATATTACATATCATATCCCCCTCTACTACATTACATTATAATAATATATAATATATCATATCCCCCTCTACTACATTACATTATATTACATATCATATCCCCTCTACTACATTACATTATATTACATATCATATCCCCCTCTACTACATTACATTATATTACATATCATATCCCCCTCTATATCATATATCATATCCCCTACTACATTGCATTATATTACATATCATATCTCTACTACATTACATTATATATTACAATTGTATATCCCCACTACATTACATTATATTACATATATCATATCCTCTACTACATTACATTATATTACATATCATATCCCCATTTACTACATTACATTATAATAATATAATATATCATATCCCCATCTACTCATTACATTATAATAATATATATAACATATCATATCCCCCTCTACTACATTACATTATATTACATATCATATCCTCTACTACATTACATTATATTAGATATCATATCTCCCTCTACTACATTACATTATATTACATATCATATCCCCTCAACTACATTACATTATATTAGATATCATATCCCCCCTACTACATTACATTATATTACATATCATATCCCCCACTACTACATTACATTATATAATATATAATATATATCCCCCTCTACTACTACATTATATTAATAATATATATCATATCCCCCTCTACTACATTACATTATATTACATTATATTGCATTGCTACATATTGCATTATATTATGTATCATATCTCTACTATATTACATTATATATTAATATTATATCATATCCCCCTCTATACATTACATTATAATATATATAATATATCATATCCCCCTTACTATTGCATTATGTTATTACATATCTGCTACGTTACGTTATGTTGCATATCATCACTTTTATTACTTATCGTAATATTTACATTATATTACATATATATATTATCCTCTCAACGTTACGTTATATTGCATATCATATCCTCTGCCCACTACGTTATTACATTATTTATACATAATATTCATATCTGCGTTACGTTACTACATTACATTATATTACATTATTCATATACCCCTCTGCTACGTTTACGTTATAATAATTATATTATATATCATATCCTCTGCCACGTTACATTATAATAATATATAATCGTATCATATCTCTACTACATTACATTATATATAATATATCATATCCTCTGCTACATTACATTATATTACATATCATATCCTCTGCTACATTACATTATAATAATATATATATATCATATCCCCTCTACTACATTACATTATAATAATATATAATATATCATATCCCCTCTACTACATTACATTATATTACATATCATATCCCCCACTACTACATTACATTATATTACATATCATATCCCCTCTACTACATTACATTATAATAATATATAATATATCATATCCTCTCTACTACATTACATTATAATAATATATATATATCATATCCTCTACTACATTACATTATAATTACATATCATATCCCTTCTACTACATTACATTATATTATATTGTATATCATATCCTCTCAACTACATTACATTATATTATATATCATATCCCCTCTACTGCATTACATTATAATAATATATAATATATCATATCCCCCTCTACTACATTACATTATATTAGATATCATATCCCCTCTACTACATTACATTATATTACATATATATCCTCTGCTACGTTGCATTATTATATTACATATCCTCTACTACATTACATTATATTACATATATCCCTCTGCTACGTTACGTTATGTTGCGTATCTGCTGCGTTGCCCTCCTCTGCTACATTACATTATAATAATATATAATATATCATATCCCCTGCTACATTACGTTATATTACATATCATATCATCCTCTGCTACATTACATTGTATGTTATTGCATATCATATCCCTCTGCTACGTTACGTTATAATAATATATAATATATCATATCCCCTCTACTACATTACATTATAATAATATATATAATATATCATATCCTCTACTACGTTACGTTATAATAATATATAACATATGCTGCGTTTACGTTATATCATATCGTAATCCTCTACTGCGTTACGTTATATTACATATCATATCGTTCCTCTGCTACATTACATTATAA
>NW_024603889.1:0-2305 GCF_018296145.1 Oncorhynchus tshawytscha | reverse complement strand
TACTTCCGGGCGCCGACAGAGATGACGCCTCGCGCGTTCCTAGAAACTATGCAGTTTTTTGTTTTACGTGTTATTTCTTACACTAGTACCCCAGGTCATCTTAGGTTTCTTTACATACAGCCGACAAGAACTACTGAATATAAGATCAGCGTCAACTCACCATCAGTACGACCAAGAATATGTTTTTCGCGACGTGGATCCTGTGTTCTGCCTTACAACCAGTGTAACCGAGTGGATCACATGCAGCGACCAAAAAAAAAAAACGACTCAGAAAAGAGGGAAGCAGAGCGGTCTTCTGGTCAGACTCCGGAGACGGGCACATCGCACCACTCCCTAGCATTCTTCTTGCCAATGTCAGTCTCTTGACAACAAGGTTGATGAAATCCGAGCAAGGGTAGCATTCCAGAGGGACATCAGAGACTGTAACGTTCTCTGCTTCACGGAAACATGGCTCACTGGAGACGCAATCCGACGCGGTGCAGCCAGCGGGTTTCTCCACGCATCGCGCCCGACAGAAACAAACATCTTTCTGGTAAGAAGAGGGGCGGGGCGTATGTCTTATGGCCAACGTGACATGGTGTGATGAAAGAAACATACAGGAACTCAAATCCTTCTGTTCACCTGATTTAGAATTCCTCACAATCAAATGTAGACCGCATTATCTACCAAGAGAATTCTCTTCGATTATAATCACAGCCGTATATATCCCCCCAAGCAGACATCGATGGCTCTGAGCGAACTTTATTTAACTCTCTGCAAACTGGAAACGATTTATCCGGAGGCTGCATTCATTGTAGCTGGGGATTTTAACAAGGCTAATCTGAAAACAAGACTCCTAAATTTTATCAGCATATCGATTGCGCAACCAGGGGTGGAAAGACCCTGGATCATTGTTACTCTAACTTCCGCGACGCATATAAGGCCCTGCCCCGCCCCTTTCGGAAAAGCTGACCACGACTCCATTTTGTTTGATCCCTGCCTACAGACAGAAACTAAAACAAGAAGCTCCCACGCTGAGGTCTGTCCAACGCTGGTCCGACCAAGCTGACTCCACACTCAAGACTGCTTCCATCACGTGGACTGGGAGATGTTTCGTATTGCGTCAGACAACAACATTGACGAATACGCTGATTCGGTGTGCGAGTTCATTAGAACGTGCGTTGAAGATGTCGTTCCCATAGCAACGATTAAAACATTCCCTAACCAGAAACCGTGGATTGATGGCAGCATTCGTGTGAAACTGAAGGCACGAACCACTGCTTTTAATCAGGGCAAGGTGTCTGGTAACATGGCTGAATACAAACAGCCGAAGTGAGTAAGACATTTAAACGTGTTAACCCTCGCAAGGCTGCAGGCCCAGACGGCATCCCCAGCCGCGCCCTCAGAGCATGCGCAGACCAGCTGGCCGGTGTGTTTACGGACATATTCAATCAATCCCTATACCAGTCTGCTGTTCCCACATGCTTCAAGAGGGCCACCATTGTTCCTGTTCCCAAGAAAGCTAAGGTAACTGAGCTAAACGACTACCGCCCCGTAGCACTCACATCCGTCATCATGAAGTGCTTTGAGAGACTAGTCAAGGACCATATCACCTCCACCCTACCTGACACCCTTGACCCACTCCAATTTGCTTACCGCCCAAATAGGTCCACAGACGATGCAATCTCAACCACACTGCACACTGCCCTAACCCATCTGGACAAGAGGAATACCTATGTGAGAATGCTGTTCATCGACTACAGCTCGGCATTCAACACCATAGTACCCTCCAAGCTCGTCATCAAGCTCGAGACCCTGGGTCTCGACCCCGCCCTGTGCAACTGGGTACTGGACTTCCTGACGGGCCGCCCCCCAGGTGGTGAGGGTAGGCAACAACATCTCCTCCCCGCTGATCCTCAACACTGGGGGCCCCACAAGGGTGCGTTCTGAGCCCTCTCCTGTACTCCCTGTTCACCCACGACTGCGTGGCCATGCACGCCTCCAACTCAATCATCAAGTTTGCGGACGACACAACAGTGGTAGGCTTGATTACCAACAACGACGAGACGGCCTACAGGGAGGAGGTGAGGGCCCTCGGAGTGTGGTGTCAGGAAAATAACCTCACACTCAACGTCAACAAAACTAAGGAGATGATTGTGGACTTCAGGAAACAGCAGAGGGAACACCCCCCCCATCCACATCGATGGAACAGTAGTGGAGAGGGTAGCAAGTTTTAAGTTCCTCGGCATACACATCACAGACAAACTGAATTGGTCCACTCACACAGACAGCATCGTGAGGAAGGCGCAGCAGCGCCTCTTCAACC
>NW_024603888.1:0-2305 GCF_018296145.1 Oncorhynchus tshawytscha | reverse complement strand
CACACTCAAAGACTGCTTCCATCACGTGGACTGGGAGATGTTTCGTATTGCGTCAGACAACAACATTGACGAATACGCTGATTCGGTGTGCGAGTTCATTAGAACGTGCGTTGAAGATGTCGTTCCCATAGCAACGATTAAAACATTCCCTAACCAGAAACCGTGGATTGATGGCAGCATTCGTGTGAAACTGAAAGCGCGAACCACTGCTTTTAATCAGGGCAAGGTGTCTGGTGACATGACTGAATACAAACAGTGCAGCTATTCCCTCCGCAAGGCTATTAAACAAGCTGAGCGTCAGTACAGAGACAAAGTAGAATCTCAATTCAACGGCTCAGACACAAGAGGCATGTGGCAGGGTCTACAGTCAATCACGGACTACAGGAAGAAATCCAGCCCAGTCACGGACCAGGATGTCTTGCTCCCAGGCAGACAAAATAACTTTTTTGCCCGCTTTGAGGACAATACAGTGCCACTGACACGGCCTGCAATGAAAACATGCGGTCTCTCCTTCACTGCAGCCGAGGTGAGTAAGGTCCACAGACAATGCAATCTCAACCACACTGCACATTTCCCTAACCCATCTGGACAAGAGGAATACCTATGTGAGAATGCTGTTCATCGACTACAGCTCGGCATTCAACACCATAGTACCCTCCAAGCTCGTCATCAAGCTCGAGACCCTGGGTCTCGACCCCGCCCTGTGCAACTGGGTACTGGACTTCCTGACGGGCCGCCCCCAGGTGGTGAGGGTAGGCAACAACATCTCCTCCCCGCTGATCCTCAACACTGGGGCCCCACAAGGGTGCGTTCTGAGCCCTCTCCTGTACTCCCTGTTCACCCACGACTGCGTGGCCACGCACGCCTCCAACTCAATCATCAAGTTTGCGGACGACACAACAGTGGTAGGCTTGATTACCAACAACGACGAGACGGCCTACAGGGAGGAGGTGAGGGCCCTCGGAGTGTGGTGTCAGGAAAATAACCTCACACTCAACGTCAACAAAACTAAGGAGATGATTGTGGACTTCAGGAAACAGCAGAGGGAACACCCCCCTATCCACATCGATGGAACAGTAGTGGAGAGGGTAGCAAGTTTTAAGTTCCTCGGCATACACATCACAGACAAACTGAATTGGTCCACTCACACAGACAGCATCGTGAAGAAGGCGCAGCAGCGCCTCTTCAACCTCAGGAGGCTGAAGAAATTCGGCTTGTCACCAAAAGCACTCACAAACTTCTACAGATGCACAATCGAGAGCATCCTGGCGGGATGTATCACCGCCTGGTACGGCAAATGCTCCGCCCTCAACCGTAAGGCTCTCCAGAGGGTAGTGAGGTCTGCACAACGCATCACCGGGGGCAAACTACCTGCCCTCCAGGACACCTACACCACCCGATGTTACAGGAAGGCCATAAAGATCATCAAGGACATCAACCACCCGAGCCACTGCCTGTTCACCCTGCTATCATCCAGAAGGCGAGGTCAGTACAGGTGCATCAAAGCTGGGACCGAGAGACTGAAAAACAGCTTCTATCTCAAGGCCATCAGACTGTTAAACAGCCACCACTAACATTGAGTGGCTGCTGCCAACACACTGACACTGACACTGACTCAACTCCAGCCACTTTAATAATGGGAATTGATGGGAAATGATGTAAATATATCACTAGCCACATTAAACAATGCTACCTTATATAATGTTTACATACCCTACATTATTCATCTCATATGCATACGTATATACTGTACTCTATATCATCGACTGCATCCTTATGTAATACATGTATCACTAGCCACTTTAACTATGCCACTTTGTTTACATACTCATCTCATATGTATATACTGTACTCGATATCAGCTACTGTATCTTGCCTATGCTGCTCTGTACCATCACTCATTCATATATCTTTATGTACATATTCTTTATCCCCTTACACTGTGTATAAGACAGTAGTTTTGGAATTGTTAGTTAGATTACTTGTTGGTTATTACTGCATTGTCGGAACTAGAAGCACAAGCATTTCGCTACACTCGCATTAACATCTGCTAACCATGTGTATGTGACAAATAAAATTTGATTTGATTTGATATTCTTTTTTGGTGAAAATAGATCAAATATTTTTAAACATATTATATTACAAATATTCACTGTATCAGTGTCCTGAAACCTGACATATCTATTCATAAATGAATGAATCATTATTAGAAATGACAAATTACTAAAGTATTGCCTGCAGATAGAACAATGAATAGTACAAATATTTGAGTAGACTGACCAGACCAGTTTAAAAAGCAGTATCA
>NW_024603887.1:0-2304 GCF_018296145.1 Oncorhynchus tshawytscha | reverse complement strand
TCCTAATACTGCAGCTGTCCATTTGACATAACGCAATAGGACAAGCATTCCTATTTGACATAACGCAATAGGACAAGCATTTCTATTTGACATAACGCAATAGGACAAGCATTCCATTTGACATAACGCAATAGGACAAGCATTCCATTTGACATAACGCAATAGGACAAGCATTCCATTTGACATAACGCAATAGGACAAGCATTCCATTTGACATAACGCAATAAGCATTTCTATTTGACATAATGCAATAGGACAAGCATTTCTATTTGACATAACACAATAGGACAAGCATTTCTATTTGACATAACACAATAGGACAAGCATTCCATTTGACATAACGACAATAGGACAAGCATTCCATTTGACATAACGACAATAGGACAAGCATTCCATTTGACATAACGCAATAGGACAAGCATTTCTATTTGACATAACACAATAGGACAAGCATTCCATTTGAAATAACGCAAAAGGACATAACGCAATGGACAAGCATGCCATTTAACATAACGCAATAAGCATTTCTGTTGACATAACACAATAGGACAAGCATTCCATTTGAAATAACGCAATAGGAAAAGCATTTCATTTGACATAACATAATAGCACAAGCATTCCATTTGACATAAAGCAATAGGACAAGCATTCCATTTGACATAACGATAATAGGACAAGCGTTCCATTTGACATAACGCAATAGGACAAGCATTCCATTTGACATAACGATAGGATAGGACATAATGCGTTCCATTTGACATAGCACATTATTTGACATAACGATAGACAAACATTCCATTTGACATAACGATAATAACAAGCATTTCTAATTGCCATTTAATATAACGCAATAAGCATTTCTATTTGACATAATGCAATAGGACAAGCATTTCTATTTGACATAACGCAATAGGAAAAGCATTTCTATTTGACATAACGATAATAGGACAAGCATTCCATTTGACATAACGCATAACAAGCATGCTATTTAACATAACGGACAAGCATTCCATTTGACATAACGATAATAGGACAAGCATTCCATTTGACATAATGCAATAGGACAAGCATTCCATTTGACATAACGATAATAGGACAAGCATGCCATTTAACATAACAATAAGCATTCCATTTGACATAACGAATAGGACAAGCATTCCATTTGACATAACGCAGTAGACAAGCATTCCATTTGACATAACGATAATAGGAAAAGCATTTATCACATAACGACAATAGGACAAGCATTCCATTTGACATAACGCAATAGGACAAGCATTCCATTTGACATAATGATAATAACACAATATACAAGCTTCCATTTGACCATTTGACAAGCATTTCTATTTGACATAACACAATAGGACAAGCATTCCATTTGACAAAACTAATAGGACAAGCAATTCTACTGACATAACGATAATAGACAAACATTCCATTGACATAACGTATAATAGTACAAGCGTTCCATTTGAATGATAATAGGACAAGCATGCATTTAACATTACGTATTTGACATAACGCAATGGGACAAGCATTCCATTTGACATAACGCAATAAGACAAGCATTTCTATTTGACAACATAATAGGACAAGCATTCCATTTGACATAACGACAATAGGACAAACATTCCATTTGACATAACGCAATAGGACAAGCATGCCATTTAACATAAATACAAAGGACAAGCATTTCTATTTGACATGTAATGATAATAGGACAAGCATTCCATTTGACATAACGCAAATAGGACAAGCATTTCTATTTGACATAACGATAATAGGACAAGCATTCCATTTGACATAACGCAATAGGACAAGCATTCCATTTGACATAACGCAATAGGACAAGCATTTCTATTTGACATAACACAATAGGACAAGCATTCCATTTGACATAACGCAATAGGACAAGCATTTCTATTTGACATAACGATAATAGGACAAACATTCCATTTGACATAAACGCAATAGGACAAGCATTCCATTTGACATAACGCAATAGGACAAGCAATTCCATTTGACATAACGCAATAGGACAAGCATTCCATTTGACATAACGATAATAGGACAAGCATTCCATTTGACATAACGCAATAGGACAAGCATGCCATTTAACATAACGCAATGACAAGCATTTCTATTTGACATAACGATAATAGGACAAGCATTCCATTTGACATAACGCAATAGGACAAGCATTCCATTTGACATAACGCAATAGGACAAGCATTCCATTTGACATAACGCAATAGGACAAGCATTCCATTTGACATAACGCAATAGGACAAGCATTCCATTTGA
>NW_024603886.1:0-2302 GCF_018296145.1 Oncorhynchus tshawytscha | reverse complement strand
TGGCCATACACCATGACCATATACCATGGCCATACACCATGACCATACACCATGACCATATACCATGACCATATACCATGAGTATATACCATGATCATATACCATGACCTGATACCATGACCATATACCATGATCATATACCATGATACCATGACCATATACCATGATCATATACCATGACCATATACCATGATCATACACCATGACCATATACCATGACCATATACCATGACCATATACCATATACCATGACCATATACCATGACCATATACCATATACCATGACCATATACCATTACCATATACCATATACTATGACCATATACCATGACCATACACCATGACCATATACCATGATCATACACCATGACCATATACCATGATCATACATCATATACCATATACCATGACCATATACCATATACTATGGCCATATACCATGATCATACATCATATACCATATACCATGACTATATACCATGATCATACATCATATACCATATACCATGACCATATACCATGACCATATACCATATACCATGACCATATACCATGATCATACATCATATACCATATACCATGACCATATACCATATACTATGACCATATACCATGATCATACACCATGATCATACATCATATACCATATATCATGACCATATACCATGATCATATACAGTGCCTTGCGAAAGTATTCGGCCCCCTTAAACTTTGCAACCTTTTGCCACATTTCAGGCTTCAAACATAAAGATATAAAACTGTATTTTTTTGTGAAGAATCAACAACAAGTGGGACACAATCATGAAGTGGAATGACATTTATTGGATATTTCAAACTTTTTTAACAAATCAAAAACTGAAAAATTGGGCGTGCAAAATTATTCAGCCCCCTTCAGTTAATACTTTGTAGCGCCACCTTTTGCTGCGATTACAGCTGTAAGTCGCTTGGGGTATGTCTCTATCAGTTTTGCACATCGAGAGACTGACATTTTTTCCCATTACTCCTTGCAAAACAGCTCGAGCTCAGTGAGGTTGGATGGAGAGCATTTGTGAACAGCAGTTTTCAGTTCTTTCCACAGATTCTCGATTGGATTCAGGTCTGGACTTTGACTTGGCCATTCTAACACCTGGATATGTTTATTTTTGAACCATTCCATTGTAGATTTTGCTTTATGTTTTGGATCATTGTCTTGTTGGAAGACAAATCTCCGTCCCATTCTCAGGTCTTTTGCAGACTCCATCAGGTTTTCTTCCAGAATGGTCCTGTATTTGGCTCCATCCATCTTCCCATCAATTTTAACCATCTTCCTGTCCTCCTGAAGAAAAAAAGCAGGCCCAAACTATGATGTTACTACCACCATGTTTGACAGTGATGGTGTTCAGGGGTGACTGAGCTGTGTTGCTTTTGCATTACCAAACATAACGTTTTGCATTATTGCCAAAAAGTTCAAATTTGGTTTCATCTGACCAGAGCTAATCTTCTTCCACATGTTTGGTGTGTCTCCTAGGCGGCTTGTGGCAAAACTTAACACACTTTTTATGGATATCTTTAAGAAATGTCTTTCTTCTTGCCACTCTTCCATAAAGGCCAGGATTTGTGCACATACGACTGATTGTTGTCCTATGGACAGAGTCTCCCACCTCAGCTGTAGATCTCTGGAGTTCATCCAGAGTGATCATGGGCCTCTTGGCTGCATCTCTGATCAGTCTTCTCCTTGTATGAGCTGAAAGTTTAGAGGGACGGCCAGGTCTTGGTAGATTTGCAGTGGTCTGATACTCCTTCCATTTCAATATTATCGCTTGCACAGTGCTCCTTGGGATGTTTAAAGCTTGGGAAATCTTTTTTGTATCCAAATCCGGCTTTAAACTTCTTCACAACAGTATCTCGGACCTGCCTGGTGTGTTCCTTGTTCTTCATGATGCTCTCTGCGCTTTTAACAGACCTCTGAGACTATCACAGTGCAGGTGCATTTATACGGAGACTTGATTACACACAGGTGGATTGTATTTATCATCATTAGTCATTTAGGTCAACATTGGATCATTCAGAGATCCACACTGAACTTCTGGAGAGAGTTTGCTGCACTGAAAGTAAAGGGGCTGAATAATTTTGCACGCCCAATTTTTTCAGTTTTTGATTTGTTAAAAAAGTTTGAAATATCCAATAAATGTCGTTCTACTTCATGATTGTGTCCCACTTGTTGTTGATTCTTCACAAAAAAATACTGTTTTATATCTTTATGTTTGAAGCCTGAAATGTGGCAAAAGGTCGCAAAGTTCAAGGGGGGCCGAATACTTTCGCA
>NW_024603885.1:0-2302 GCF_018296145.1 Oncorhynchus tshawytscha | reverse complement strand
CTTTGTGCCTCTGTAACTTTCTCATTCATCATTATTCACGATTCATTCTTGATTATTCATAATATTAGTAGCATCCACATGAATGTAGAAGTGTTCAGAAACATCTTCTATTCTTACTGACAATATAAGTGAAGTGACTCCAAAATGACAGGACATTATTCACCATTCAGTTTCTATTAGGAAAAACATCTAAAACACAACCAAAACAACCTGCAAATGAATTCAACAAGTTAGTAGAATCACAATCTTGATGTAATCACTGCAGTCATGGAATACGGGACCAAATACTAAACTTATGAATACTTTAATACCATATAAGTGAATATGTCCAAATAATGAAGACCTCTTCAAATGGGAGAACTACAGTGCCTTGCCAATGTATTCATCCCCCTTGGTGTTATGGGAGAACTACAGTGCCTTGCCAATGTATTCATCCCCCTTGGTGTTGTTCCTATTTTGTTGCATTACAACATGTCATTTAAATTTAAATTTGGAATTAATGTTATGGACAAACACAAAATAGTCCAAATTGGTCAAGAGAAATTAAAAAAATACTTGTTGAATTTTTTTTTTTACAGAAAAGTGGTATGTGCATATGTATTCACCCCCTTTACTATGAAGCCCCTAAATAAGATCTGGTCCAACCAATTACCTTCAGAAGTCACATAATTAGTTAAATAAAGTCCACTTGTGTGCAATCTAAGTGTCACATGATCTGGCATGATCTGTCACATGATCTCACTGTTCTGCAAGGCCCCAGAGTCTACAACACCACTAAGCAAGGGACACCATGAAGACCAAGGAGCTCTCCAAACAGGTCAGGGACAAAGTTGTGGAGAAGTACAGATCAGGGTTATAAAAAAATATCTGAAACTTTGAACATCCCACGGAGCCCCATTAAATCTATTTTTAAAAAATGGAAAGAATATGGCACCACAACAAACCTGCCAAGAGAGGGCTGCCCACCAAAACTCAAGGACCAGGCAAGGAGGTCATTAATCAGAGAGGAAACAAAGAGACCAAAGATAACCCTGAAGGAGCTGCATAGCTCCACAGCAGTGATTGGAGTATCTGTCCATAGGACCACTTTAAGCTGTACACTCCACAGAGCTGGGCTTTACGGAAGAGTGGCCAGAAAAAAGCCATTGCTTGAAGAAAAAAATAAGCAAACACGTTTGGTGTTAACCAAAGGCATGTGGCAGACTCCCCAAACATATTGAATAAGGTACTCTGGTCAGATGAGACAGAAATGTAGCTTTTTGGCCATCAAGGAAAATGCTATGTCTGGCGCAAACCCAACAGCTCTCATCACCCCGAGAACCTCATCCCCACAGTGAAGCATGGTGGTGGCAGCATCATGCTGTGGGTTTGTTTTTCCATCGGCAGGGAAACTGGTCAGAATTGAAGGAATGATGGATGGCGCTAAATACAGGGAAATTCTTGAGGGAAACCTGTTTCAGTCTTCCAGAGATTTGAGACTGGGACGGAGGTTTAAGCTAAAGAAACACTTGAGTGGTTTAAGGGGAAAAGTGTAAATGTCTTGTAATGGTCAAGTCTAAGCGCAGACCTTAATCCAATTGAGAATCTGTGGAATGACTTACAGATTGCTGTACACCAGTGGAACCCATCCAACTTGAAGGAGCTGGAACAGTGCCTTGAAAAATGGTCAAACATCCCAGTGGCTAGATGTGAAAGCTTATAGAGACATACCCCAAGAGACTTGCAGCTGTAAATTGCTGCAAAAGGTGGATCTACAAAGTATTGACTTTGGGGGTGGTGAATTTTTTTTTTTAGCATCTTCAAAGTGGTTGTTGTGTAAATCAAATGATACAAACCCCCCAAAACATCTATTTTAATTCCAGGTTGTAAGAAAACAAAGGAAACTTTGCCAAAACAATACAAGCCACTGTACATGAAGGGCTTTCATTTCTAAACAGTAAAACATATATGAAAATACTCTCAATTAAAAGGTGACATTCTGTACTGTCACCTAATATGAAACATTCTATCTCAAATCCAAAATGCTGGAGCAAAGCACCACATTTAAAACTGTAAGCTTCACTGTCCAAACACATATGGTGTGGACTATGTGTGTCTGGTAAACACATGTGGATCTGGTGAACAGTTATCACTTGTTGACCAACTACAGGAATACTGACCTCAGAGTCTCCAGTTTACAGTGGGGATTCCCCAGTCCAGCAGAGAGCAGCTTCACTCCTGAATCCTTCAGGTCATTGTTACTCAGATCCAGCTCTCTCAGGTGTGAGGGGTTTGACTCCAGAGCTGAGACCAGAGAAGCACA
>NW_024603884.1:0-2299 GCF_018296145.1 Oncorhynchus tshawytscha | reverse complement strand
GTGTACAAAACATTCACAGGGATGCTGGCCCATGTTGACTTCAATGCTTCCCACAGTTGTGTCAAGTTGGCTGTATGTCTTTTGAGTGGTGGACCATTCTTGATACACACGGGAAACTGTTGAGCGTAAAAAAAAACAGCAGCGTTGCAGTTCTTGACACAAACTGGTACCCCTGGCACCGACTACCATGCCCCGTTGAAAGGCACGTAAATATTTTGTCTTGCCCATTCACCCTCTGAATGGCACACACACAAATCCATGTCTCAATTGTCTCAAGCTTTACAATATATTTTTAAACCTTTCCCTCCTCTTTATCTATACTGATTTAAGTGGATTTAACTAGTAACATCCATAAGGGATTATAGCGTTAACCTGGATTCACCTGGTCAGCATATGTCATGGAAAGAGCAGGTGTTCTTAATGTTTTATACACTCAGTGTAACTCATTGGCACTGAAATTAGTTATTTTCAACCATTAACTGGGGCCTTGTTGAGGCCTTATCTAAGTAAGTAATTGCTGATTGACAATAAAGTATTATTTTGATGTATGGAAAAAATATGGTATGCAATTCCTATGTAGAGAAGGTTCTCTCTGGTAGTTGTTCAATATGACTTGAACTTTTACAGCTTTTACAGGGCACTGTGGTAAAATGGATGTTTAATCTCAGTGTGACTCCCTGTTTAAATAAAATAAAAAAACATCAACACAAACACAGGATATGGGGTACACATGGTATCACATCATTACATACTAGGCCCTACTGCACCTGCATTCCAGCACCATTCCAGCATCTGGAATTGACTCAACATGTTTGAGGTGGGGGATCAATACATGTGGGGGAAGAGGTGGCTGTCGAATGTATGATTCTGATATGTACAGGTTTGTTCATTGTGTGTGTGTGTGGGGGGGGGCGTCCATGTTTGTGTCCGTACTCTGAGGTGTGTTTGAATATGAATGAGCAGCAGTGTTGTGATGTGTCCTATCCCGTCCTTGCAGAGTGATCTTCCTTGGCCTCATCACATGTCTCAGTGGCTCCTCCTTAGGAGGGATGGGGACACCACTATGGGCTGATTTCAAGGTTTTACTGCTAACCTACAAAGCATTACATGGGCTTGCTCCTACCTATCTCTCTGATTTGGTCCTGCCGTACATACCTACCCGTATGCTACGGTCACAAGACACAGGCCTCCTAATTGTCCCTAGAATTTCTAAGCAAACAGCTGGAGGCAGGGCTTTCTCCTATAGAGCTCAATTTTTATGGAATGGTCTGCCTACCCATGTGAGAGACGCAGACTCGGTCTTAACCTTTTAGTCTTTACTGAAGACTCATCTCTTCAGTGGGTCATATGATTAAGTGTAGTCTGGCCCAGGAGTGTGAAGGTGAACGGAAAGGCTCTGGAGCAACGAACCGCACCGCCCTTGGTGTCTCTGCCTGGCCGGTTCCCCTCTTTCCACTGGGATTCTCTGCCTCTAACCCTATTACAGGGGCTGAGTCACTGGCTTACTGGTGCTCTTTCATGCCGTCCCTAGGAGGGGTGCGTCACTTGAGTGGGTTGAGTCACTGATGAGATCTTCCTGTCTGGGTTGGCGCCCCCCTTGGGTTGTGCCGTGGCGGAGATCTTTGTGGGTTATACTCGGCCTTGTCTCAGTAAGTTGGTGGTTGAAGATATCCCTCTAGTGGTGTGGGTCTGTGCTTTGGCAAAGTGGGTGGGGTTATATCCTTCCTGTTTGGCCCTGTCCGGGGGTATCATCAGATGGGGCCACAGTGTCTCCTGACCCCTTCTGTCTCAGCCTCCAGTATTTATGCTGCAGTAGTTTATGTGTCGGGGGGCTAGGGTCAGTTTGTTATATCTGGAGTACTTCTGTCTTATCCGGTGTCCTGTGTGAATTTAAGTATGCTCTCTCTAATTCTCTCTTTCTTTCTCTCTCTCGGAGGACCTGAGCCCTAGGACCATCCCTGAGTACTACCTGGCATGATGACTCCTTGTTGTCCCCAGTCCACCTGGCCGTGCTGCTTCTCCAGTTTCAGCTGTTTTGCCTGTGGCTATGGAACCCTGACCTGTTCACCGGACGTCCTACCTGTCCCAGACCTGCTGTTTTCAACTCTCTAGAGACAGCAGGATGGTAGAGATACTCTTAATAATCGGCTATGAAAAGCCAACTGACATTTACTCCTGAGGTGCTGACTTGCTGCACCCCCGACAACTACTGTGACTATTATTATTTGACCATGCTGGTCATTTATGAACATTTGAACATCTTGGCCATGTTCTGTTATAATTTCCACCCGGCACAGCC
>NW_024603883.1:0-2297 GCF_018296145.1 Oncorhynchus tshawytscha | reverse complement strand
TCCTGGCCAGGTCGCAGTTGCAAATGAGAACTTGTTCTCAACTAGCCTACCTGGTTAAATAAAGGTGAAATAAAATTAAAAAATTAAAAAATTACCAAATTTACTGAATGTTCTGGTAACTTTGTTAAATTACCGGTAGCTTTACAACCCCAGGTGTGCTGCTGTCTATACCGTTCATCTTTTACAAACCCACATTTTAAATACTGAATGCTCCTTTAATGGACTAAGGTGACATGAGAGGGAGAGAAAATCATTTAACATTAAATAGATATAGCCAAACCCGTGATGAGTGGCCTTTCCTATGACCTGAGGACTTGCACAACAACAAGCTTTCGTTCCATGTTCCACAGTGTCACGAACGTTGTCAGGGAAATGACCGGACCAAGGTGCAGCGTGGAGAGCGTAAATTACTTTTTGTTATGAATGTCGCCAACAAAAACAAGAAACAACTAAAACGAACGTGAACCTTACTAGGGCTATAACGTCCACTAACATACCTTAAGGGAACATTTTGACGCTTGCCATATGGTTAGTGAGAAAGTCCATATTGCAAATGTACGGTCCCTTACTAGACGTCCGAAAACGTTTCTAAAATTCGCGGACAGCGTTGGGTCGTGCGGCAGGGCCGGATCTTCCAGGAAGTCATCAAACGAACTCCCTCGGACATTCGGTTTCCGTTTTATAAAATATTCAAATTTTGGTCCCGGCAAATCCCACAAGAGGGCGAATGCAATCATGTTGCAAATGTACAAAACATCACCAATCACGATGTGGCCTTATCTCCTTAATGGAAAATATTTTGGAGACGAAACTTGGTGAGCATAGGTTTGGCATAATGGGCAGTTGGCCCCGAACAAGATGGCATCTAGGCCTCAACGGTTTTTGAGTTATGGCCATTTTTCTGGGATTAAAGGTCAAAAATGAAAATAGAAAAATAATTTGACCGCTTCACGTCAAAGTAAGTGAACCTACGGTGTCAATAAAAAAATAACCAGCCATTTATCTATCGTCATTTAAGAGAAATCTTACAATGTCAAATTGGTGATGTTCAAAAATAGGTGTTTTTTTGTTGTTGAAAAGTTACAGAACCAGTTCCAGTGTGTTCATACGAATCTTTTTAAATTGTGCTTCGGAAATCTGCGAGATATCTGTGATTTTCTGAAATAGCACACACCCATTCAACCCTCCGTAAATAAGTCAGTTCTTAACGTAAAGAACTCTATAAGTGCCTACCCCAAGGAAGATATGTGTTCACTTTCAGCTTCCTGTGTAAACCGGAAGTGCCTTAAAATATTGTGTCATAGGTGCTGTTTCGAAGGGTTAAAAAGGTCAGATCTTTTTAAAACTTCATATGTGTGATTAGGCATCCCTCATGAACTGTAAGTCAGTCAAAGAAAGCTCTCTCATACACACACACACACACACACACACACACACACACACACACACACACACACACACACACAGCAAGGATGGAGTGACAAAGTGCAGTGCTTAAAGACACACAGAGCCTGCAATGGCATTTCCATATTCTCAAGGCCGTGCCGTGTTCAACGAGATGCCCAGCTTGACCATAACTCACTCTGAGTGCAGCGACCGTGAAAAAAAAAGAAGAAAAGTAGGCCCAAAATTAAGCCTGGTCCTAAATGTCATTTGCTTTTGGCTGACAGTGAGAGAACTGTTAGGATGAGAAGTACAATTCAACCTCAGGTACGTTCCTGAGGTCTTCCCGATCTGTGCAAGCCTAACCTTGACCATGTGGCATTAACCCTTAACAGTAAATCTGGGTTTTTTGATCTCACAGATTACAATGACTTCTCTCCCCATGCTCCTCTAAAGTCAACCTGAAGCCTATGTAGGTTATGAATGCCTTATGAACCTGTCTTCGATGAGAGTCCATCAGGACACTATGAGATCTACCTGTGTCGATTCTAAGTCTCCTGAAGCAACTGGAAGTGGTTAAAATCACCCTAAAAGTGTTTTTCCATACCCAACCTGGAGTTTGATAGAAATATTGTATTCAACCCTGTGTAAATCAGTCAGTTCTTAACGTAAAGACTTCAAACTCAGGATTCTGTAAAAGCATACCCCAATGAGGATATTTCTTTACTTTTAGCTTCCTGTGCTAACCGGTGTGCCATAATTGGTGTCACAGGGGCTGTTTTGAAGTAAAAAAGTCAGATCTTTCCAAAACTTCATATGTGTGATTAGGCAACCCTCCTGAACTGTAAATCAGTCATGTTTCCCATAAAATTTCCAAGAAAAACTCAAACACATACACACACAGCTTGGAAGGA
>NW_024603882.1:0-2284 GCF_018296145.1 Oncorhynchus tshawytscha | reverse complement strand
CCTCCACACTCCAAGACTGCTTCCATCACGTGGACTGAGAGATGTTTCGTATTGCGTCAGACAACAACATTGACGAATACGCTGATACGGTGTGCGAGTTCATTAGAAACGTGCGTTGAAGATGTCGTTCCCATAGCAACGATTAAAACATTCCTAACCAGAAACCGTGGATTGATGGCAGCATTCGTGTGAAACTGAAGGCACGAACCACTGCTTTTAATCAGGGCAAGGTGTCTGGTAACATGGCTGAATACAAACAGTGCAGCTATTCCCTCCGCAAGGCTATCAAACAAGCTAGCGCCAGTACAGAGACAAAGTAGAATCTCAATTCAACGGCTCAGACACAAGAGGTATGTGGCAGGGTCTACAGTCAATCACGGACTACAGGAAGAAACCCAGCCCAGTCACGGACCAGGATGTCTTGCTCCCCAGGCAGACTAAATAACTTTTTGCCCGCTTTGAGGACAATACAGTGCCACTGACACGGCCTGCAACGGAAACATGCGGTCTCTCCTTCACTGCAGCCGAAGTGAGTAAGACATTTAAACGTGTTAACCCTCGCAAGGCTGCAGGCCCAGGCGGCACATCCCCAGCCCGCGCCCTCAGAGCATCTTGCCAGACCAGCTGGCAGTGTGTTTTGGACATATTCAATCAATCCCTATACCAGTCTGCTGTTTCCCATGCTTCAAGAGGGCCACCATTGTTCCTGTTCCCAAGAAAGCTAAGGTAACTGAGCTAAACGACTACCGCCCCGTAGCACTCACATCCGTCATCATGAAGTGCTTTGAGAGACTAGTCAAGGACCATATCACCTCCACCCCTACCTGACACCCTTGACCCACTCCAATTTGCTTACCGCCCAAATAGGTCCACAGGCGATGCAATCTCAACCACACTGCACACTGCCCTAACCCATCTGGACAAGAGGAATACCTATGTGAGAATGCTGTTCATCGACTACAGCTCGGCATTCAACACCATAGTACCCTCCAAGCTCGTCATCAAGCTCGAGACCCTGGGTCTCGACCCCGCCCTGTGCAACTGGGTACTGGACTTCTGACGGGCCGCCCCCAGGTGGTGAGGGTAGGCAACAACATCTCCTCCCCGCTGATCCCTCAACACTGGGGCCCCACAAGGGTGCGTTCTGAGCCCTCTCCTGTACTCCCTGTTCACCCACGACTGCGTGGCCACGCACGCCTCCAACTCAATCATCAAGTTTGCGGACGACACAGCAGTGGTAGGCTTGATTACCAGCAACGACGGACGGCCTACAGGGAGGAGGTGAGGGCCCTCGGAGTGTGGTGTCAGGAAAATAACCTCACACTCAACGTCAACAAAACTAAGGAGATGATTGTGGACTTCAGGAAACAGCAGAGAACACCCCCATCCACATCGACGGAACAGTAGTGGAGAGGGTAGCAAGTTTTAAGTTCCTCGGCATACACATCACAGACAAACTGAATTGGTCACTCACACAGACAGCATCGTGAGGAAGGCGCAGCAGCGCCTCTTCAACCTCAGGAGGCTGAAGAAATTCGGCTTCTCACCAAAAGCACTCACAAACTTCTACAGATGCAATCGAGAGCATCCTGGCGGGCTGTATCACCGCCTGGTATGGCAACTGCACCGCCCTCAGCCGTAAGGCTCTCCAGAGGTAGTGAGGTCTGCACAACGCATCACCGGGGGCAAACTACCTGCCCTCCAGGACACCTACACCACCCGATGCTACAGGAAGGCCATAAAGATCATCAAGGACATCAACCACCGAGCCACTGCCTGTTCACCCCGCTGCCATCCAGAAGGCGAGGTCAGTACAGGTGCATCAAAGCTGGGACCGAGAGACTGAAAAACAGCTTCTATCTCAAGGCCATCAGACTGTTAAACAGCCACCACTAACATTGAGTGGCTACTGCCAACACACTGTCAATGACACTGACTCTACTCCAGCCACTTTAATCATGGGAATTGATGGAAATGATGTAAATATATCACTAGCCACTTTAAACAATGCTACCTTATATAATGTTACTTACCCTACATTGTTCATCTCATATGCATACGCTGATACTGTACTCTATATCTCGACTGCATCCTTATGTAATACATGTATCACTAGCCACTTTAACTTCTGCCACTTGGTTTACATACTTATCTCATATGTATATACTGTACTCGATATCATCTACTGTATCTTGCCTATGCTGCTCTGTACCATCACTCATTCATATATCCTTATGTATATTCTTTATCCCCTTACACTGTGTATGACAGTAGTTCTTTTTGG
>NW_024603881.1:0-2279 GCF_018296145.1 Oncorhynchus tshawytscha | reverse complement strand
ATTGTTATTTTCTGTACAAAGTGTATTGGCCAATTAATCCTGCACCTGTTAATATTGTAAATAAAAGCCTCTAAGAGAGGTGTGCACCAGAACATCCTGTCTCCTCACTGTCCGATCCACGGCTTTGGATTCTTCACCACACAGTTGAAGGTCTGGTCTGAATATTCCTTTTGATTGCACAAAAAATAAAGATTTAAGAGGCAAAGGCCTGAGGCTACAGCCCATTAACAAATGACTAGCCAGACCACCACACACACCTGTATTTGTGCCCCCACTTACTTACACACATACAATTCAAGGAAGAGCTAAGTCTGTATTCACTTGGGGCCTGATTCAGACTTAGGATATTTACACCTTTCCAACACACTTCTCAGTAGTTGGTATTCAGACTTACCTTATGCGGGTGTGATTCCCTTGCATCCAGTAGGGGTTTCAGTACATTTTTCTAAAGCAATCCCTTGAAATTTGGTGTACCTTTTCATTTGAATTTTCTCACCAGACTCACTGGAATATTTGGAGAGAACGGTTCAGAATATTAATGAAAGAATGAAAGAAAGCCATGTAGACCTAAATACACTTATATTTTTGTCTCCTTTTCAGCACCACATGGATTTAAAAAGACTCTGATCTTGTATGTTATTTACAGTTAGGCAACTATTTATGAATAATAATACAAAACTGGTTTGGACAGCCTTTACGTACACTATATCGGTGAATCAAAATATACAGTGGTTTGATTCATCCTGAAAGTTGCCTTATTCAATTGTTCAATCCAATGAATATTGGAAGGTGAAAAAAGTGCACAATAGGGGTTCAACAGTAGTCCTTTAAATCAACCCTAATAATCCTCTCTAATCATGGAACTGTGATGACTACGGTTCAAGTCCAGCAGTTATGAACCGTGCACCAGGCTCCAGGTTTAAACTGTTATGTATGGTCTGCATTCCATAATGATACAAATAGGCTGCATGTCCAACATTATAGCACAACTTGTAATAAATTAGCCTAATATGATCCACTAGCACTAGCAATCCTCAGGAACAACAACATGAACGTGACAGATGAAAGAAAGCTAAACTAACTATGTCATGGAATCATGCAAAATCTAAGGAAACTAACACTAAAACAACAGTTGTAAATGTATGTGGGTATAACTGACTGTGGCTACCGACTGTGGCTAATATTTAACATGATACAAATTGTAAAAAATAAAGTGAAAAGTCTGGCCATGTAAATAAAATATTATAGAAATCATAAATCAACTCAGTAGATTTGGTGCTATACTGTCATTTGTGCATGGCTACAGAAGCCTATAGCTTGGGTCTCCAAATTTCATCCTTGCAAGTTATATTTGTCTCCAGCGATCATAAGATAAAATATATCTAAAACAATTGCCATTTATATTTAGAATCCCCTTAACTAAATAGCTTACTCAAATACCTTGCTCGATAGCTCTTATCAATTTGTAAATTACAGTGCATGGAGAATAGTGTTATATCTATCTGAAAAAATAAAGTAGAAGTGGAATAAACAAAGTTGCTTGGCCTTATTCATTGTTTCATCGCGCGTAAGGTGGTGGAACTATGAGGAAATTAAGTCTAGGTCAGAATATCTGTAGACTCCTCCGCCATAACCTTAATTTCTTTGATCGCCACCCAAATCGAATAGCGGGTGAATAGCTTGCTATTCTCATGCTTAAGTTAATTGTCAGAATATGCAAAGAGACAAGTGCATAAAAAGGGAATTCGATTCCATTTCCTTGCGCTTAACTGGGGGGAATTCCCCCCAAAGTGTCAGCGTCAGGGCAACATTGCTGATCTAGGATCACTGATCTGGTCCCTCTATGTGATCAGTAGATGCAGCTGCTGTTTCAGCACTGAGGACCGGACCCCTGAACAACATCTCATTATAGGAAAGGTCACATGTCATAAGTTATTGTAGCGATGACACAATTGTCTTAATATTGAATTGTGTCTATTGATTACAATTTATTTCAGGAGATATCATTCTGATTCAGACTCTTCGCACCTGTTTCTTGGGCCAAAAAGAACAAGTGTTTTTTTTCATGCCCACGGCTATCCATATTATCCAAGGTATTGATAACCAAAGAAATGTGTGCTTTCATGAATATTAAACAAAGATTTTTGGCATTCTTATCAACATTTCAGAAAAAGGCTCATTTAATTAAGTTAATTTACATGTAATAGCTTTTAAAATCCTCTGGATCACAGTAGTGAGCTGTTAACCATTTTAACCATATTAACCATTTGAGACCAGGG
>NW_024603880.1:0-2275 GCF_018296145.1 Oncorhynchus tshawytscha | reverse complement strand
TATCCAAGCTGTGGAGAGATGGGCTGCCTGTTTCCAAGCTGTGGAGAGATGGGCTGCCTGTTTCCAAGCTGTGGAGAGATGGGCTGCCTGTTTCCAAGCTGTGGAGAGAGTGGGCTGCCTGTTTCCATAAAAGCTGTGGAGAGATGGGCTGCCTGTATCCAAGCTGTGGAGAGATGGGCTGCCTGTATCCATTAAAGCTGTGGAGAGATGGGCTGCCTGTTTCCAAGCTGTGGAGAGATGGGCTGCCTGTATCCATTAAAGCTGTGGAGAGATGGGCTGCCTGTCTCCAAGCTGTGGAGAGATGGGCTGCCTGTATCCAAGCTGTGGAGAGATGGGCTGCCTGTCTCCAAGCTGTGGAGAGATGGGCTGCCTGTTTCCAAGCTGTGGAGAGATGGGCTGCCTGTTTCCAAGCTGTGGAGAGATGGGCTGCCTGTTTCCAAGCTGTGGAGAGATGGGCTGCCTGTATCCAAGCTGTGGAGAGATGGGCTGCCTGTATCCAAGCTGTGGAGAGATGGGCTGCCTGTTTCCAAGCTGTGGAGAGATGGGCTGCCTGTATCCAAGCTGTGGAGAGATGGGCTGCCTGTATCCAAGCTGTGGAGAGATGGGCTGCCTGTATCCAAGCTGTGGAGAGATGGGCTGCCTGTTTCCAAGCTGTGGAGAGATGGGCTGCCTGTATCCAAGCTGTGGAGAGATGGGCTGCCTGTATCCAAGCTGTGGAGAGATGGGCTGCCTGTATCCAAGCTGTGGAGAGATGGGCTGCCTGTATCCAAGCTGTGGAGAGATGGGCTGCCTGTATCCAAGCTGTGGAGAGATGGGCTGCCTGTATCCAAGCTGTGGAGAGATGGGCTGCCTGTTTCCAAGCTGTGGAGAGATGGGCTGCCTGTTTCCAAGCTGTGGAGAGATGGGCTGCCTGTATCCATTAAAGCTGTGGAGAGATGGGCTGCCTGTCTCCAAGCTGTGGAGAGATGGGCTGCCTGTTTCCAAGCTGTGGAGAGATGGGCTGCCTGTTTCCAAGCTGTGGAGAGATGGGCTGCCTGTTTCCAAGCTGTGGAGAGATGGGCTGCCTGTTTCCAAGCTGTGGAGAGATGGGCTGCCTGTATCCAAGCTGTGGAGAGATGGGCTGCCTGTATCCATTAAAGCTGTGGAGAGATGGGCTGCCTGTCTCCAAGCTGTGGAGATGGGCTTGCCTGTTTCAAGCTGTGGAGGAGATGACTTTCCTCTTCCAGCTGTGGAGAGAGTGGGCTGCTGTTTCCATTTCATGCAGAGAATGGGCTGCCTGGCAAGCTGTGGAGAGATGGGCTGCCTGTATCCATTAAAGCTGTGGAGAGATGGGCTGCCTGTATCCAAGCTGTGGAGAGATGGGCTGCCTGTATCCATTAAAGCTGTGGAGATGGGCTGCCTGTTTCAAGCTGTGGAGAGATGGGCTGCCTGTATCCAAGCTGTGGAGAGATGGGGCAAAGCTGTGGAGAGATGGGCTGCCTGTTTCCAAGCTGTGGAGAGATGGGCTGCCTGTCGCTGTGGAGAGATGGGCTGCCTGTTTCACCCCAGCTGTGGAGAGATGGGCTGCCTGTATCCAAGCTGTGGAGAGATGGGCTGCCTGTATCCAAGCTGTGGAGAGGGAAGCTGTGGATGGGCTGCCTGTATCCAAGCTGTGGAGAGATGGGCTGCCTGTATCTCAAGCTGTGGAGATGGGCTGCCTGTATCCAAGGCTGCCTGTCGCTCATGTAGAATGGGCTGCCTGTTTCCAAGCTGTGGAAGATGGCTGCCTGTATCCAAGCTGTGGAGAGATGGGCTGCCTGTATCAAGCTGTGGGAAATTGACTGCCTGTACATTCCCAGTGGAGAGATGGGCTGCCTGTTTCCAAGCTGTGGAGAGATGGGCTGCTGTCAAACTGTGGAGAGATGGACCGCCTATAATGTCCAAGCCTGCAGCGAAGTGGCTGTGTTAATCTAAACTTTAATGGAGAGATGGGCTGCCTATATCCAAGCTGTGTAGAGATGGACACCTGTGTCAAGCTGTGGAGAGATGGGCTGCCTGTTTCCAAGCTGTGGAGAGATGGGCTGCCTGTTTCAACTGTGGAGAGATGGGCTGCCTGTTTCCAAGCTGTGGAGAGATGGGCTGCCTGTATCCAAGCTGTGGAGAGATGGGCTGCCTGTTTCCAAGCTGTGGAGAGATGGGCTGCCTGTTTCCAAGCTGTGGAGAGATGGGCTGCCTGTTTCCAAGCTGTGGAGAGATGGGCTGCCTGTTTCCAAGCTGTGGAGAGATGGGCTGCCTG
>NW_024603879.1:0-2273 GCF_018296145.1 Oncorhynchus tshawytscha | reverse complement strand
TGTTCTGCTTTTCAATGTTGCAACTTGCTGAAAATTGTCTACAGTGATCCTAATCATCTAGTTTGAACAGTTATGTTTAAAACATTGTATCCAGAGTGCATCAATCATGATTTAGAGCTTGTTTATGGAAAAGTGCTTATTTCTGCTTTTCAATGTTGCAACTTGCTGAAAATTGTCTACAGTGATCCTAATCATCTAGTTTGAACAGTTATGTTTAAAACATTGTATCCAGAGTGCATCAATCATGATTTAGAGCTTGTTTATGGAAAAGTGCTTATTTCTGCATTTCAATGTTGCAACTTGCTGAAAATTGTCTACAGTGTTCCTAATCATCTAGTTTGAACAGTTATGTTTAAAACATTGTATCCAGAGTGCATCAATCATGATTTAGAGCTTGTTTATGGAAAAGTGCTTATTTATGCATTCTTCTCGAATAACAATCTCAACATAACAAAAACAAGTTTTATCCAGTGCATCAAAACATGATTTAGAGCTTGTTTATGGAAAAGTGCTTATTTCCGTATTTCAATGCTGCAACTTGCTGAAAATTGTCTACAGTGTTCCTAATCATCTAGTTTGAACAATTATGTTTAAAACATTGTATCCAGAGTGCATCAAACATGATTTAGAGCTTGTTTATGGAAAAGTGGTTATTTCTGTAGTTCAATGCTGCAACTTGCTGAAAATTGTCCACAGTGTTCCTAATCATCTAGTTTGAACAGTTCTGTAAAAACATTGTATCCAGAGTGCATCAAACACGATTTAGAGCTTGTTTATGGAAAAGTGCTTATTTCTGTATTTCCATGTTGCAACTTGCTAAAAACTGTCTACAGTGTTCCTAATCATCTAGTTTGAACAGTTATGTTTAAAACATTGTATCCAGAGTGCATCAATCATGATTTAGAGCTTGTTTATGGAAAAGTGCTTTTTCTGCATTTCAATGTTGCACCTTGCTGAAAATTGTCTACAGTGTTCCTAATCATCTAGTTTGAACAGTTATGTTTAAAACATTGTATCCAGAGTGCATCAATCATGATTTAGAGCTTGTTTATGGAAAAGTGCTTATTTCTGCATTCTACAGTGTTTTCATAACATCTCGAATAAACATAACAAAAAAAGTTTTATCCAGAGTGCATCAAACATGATTTAGAGCTTGTTTATGGAAAAGTGCTTATTTATGCATTCTATAGTGTTTTCATAACATCTCGAATAACAATCTCAACATAACAAAAAAAAGTTTTATCCAGTGCATCAAAACATGATTTAGAGCTTGTTTATGGAAAAGTGCTTATTTATGCATTCTACAGTGTTTTCATAACATCTCGAATAAACATAACAAAAAAAAGTTTTATCCAGTGCATCAAAACATGATTTAGAGCTTGTTTATGGAAAAGTGCTTATTTATGCATTCTACAGTGTTTTCATAACATCTCGAATAACAATCTCAACATAACAAAAACAAGTTTTATCCAGTGCATCAAAACATGATTTAGAGCTTGTTTATGGAAAAGTGCTTATTTCTGCATTTCAATGTTGCAACTTGCTGAAAATTGTCTACAGTGTTCCTAATCATCTAATTTGAACAGTTATGTTTAAAACATTGTATCCAGAGTGCATCAATCATGATTTAGAGCTTGTTTATGGAAAAGTGCTTATTTCTGCATTTCAATGTTGCAACATGCTGGAAACTGTCCACATTGTTCATTTCATCTCACATAGACAGCACAGCAAAAATTGGACATCCAGAGTGCATCAAACATCATTTAGAGCTTGTTTATGGAAAAGTGCTTATTTCTGCATTTCAATGTTGCAACTTGCTGAAAATTGTCTACAGTGTTCCTTATCATCTAGTTTGAACAGTTATGTTTAAAACATTGTATCCAGAGTGCATCAATTTAGAGCTTGTTTATGGAAAAGTGCTTATTTCTGTATTTCAATGTTGCAACTTGCTGAAAATTGTCTACAGTGTTCCTAATCATCTAGTTTGAACAGTTATGTTTAAAACATTGTATCCAGAGTGCATCAAACATCATTTAGAGCTTGTTTATGGACAAGTGGTTATTTCTGTATTTCAATGCTGCAACTTGCTGAAAATTGTCTTACAGTGTTCCTAATCATCTAGTTTGAACAGTTAAGATTAAAACATTGTATCCAGAGTGCATCAATCATGATTTAGAGCTTGTTTATGGAAAAGTGCTTATTTCTGCATTTCAATGTTGCAACATGCTGAAACTGTCCACATTGTTCATTTCATCTCACATAGACAGCACAGC
>NW_024603878.1:0-2272 GCF_018296145.1 Oncorhynchus tshawytscha | reverse complement strand
TGAGTCAATGTGCAGGGTACCAGGTAGTTGAGGTAATAATGAGACTATAAGGAGTACCAGTACTGAGTCAATGTGCAGGGTACCAGGTAGTTGAGGTAATAATGAGACTATAAGAGAACCAGTACTGAGTCAATGTGCAGGGTGCACCAGGTAGTTGAGGTAATAATGAGACTATAAGGAGTACCAGTACTGAGTCAATGTGCAGGGTACCAGGTAGTTGAGGTAATAATGAGACTATAAGGAGTACTAGTACTGAGTCAATGTGCAGGGTACCAGGTAGTTGAGGTAATAATGAGACTATAAGGAGTACCAGTACTGAGTCAATGTGCAGGGTACCAGGTAGTTGAGGTAATAATGAGAACTATAAGAGAATAATTACCCAGAGTCCAATGTGCAAGTACCAGGTAGTTGAGTATGGCAAGACTATAAGGTACAGTACCCAGGAGTCAATAATGCAGAGTACCAAATCAGATTGAACAATAGCTGAGACTATAAGGAGTATCAGTACTGAGTCCAATGTACAGGGGTACCAGGTAGTTGAGAGCAATAGCCAGAGACATAAGAGAACCAATTTTTGGTCAATGGCCACAGAGGCCTGGTAGTTGAGTATGGCAAGACACAAAGGAGTACAGTACTGAAGTCAATATGCAAGGTACTAGTGGTGAAGGCATGTGAGACATAAGGAAGAGCCAATTACTAGTGTGTACTAGTACAAGTGGTGAAGTATGCCAAGACAGAAGAACCAGTACTAGTCAATGTCTGGAATACCAAGTAGATTGAGGTAATAATGAGACTATAAGGAGTACCAGTACTGAGTCAATGTGCAGGGTACCAGGTAGTTGAGGTAATAATGAGACTATAAGGAGTACCAGTACTGAGTCAATGTGCAGGGTACCAGGTAGTTGAGGTAATAATGAGACTATAAGGAGTACCAGTACTGAGTCAATGTGCAGGGTACCAGGTAGTTGAGGTAATAATGAGACTATAAGGAGTACCAGTACTGAGTCAATGTGCAGGGTACCAGGTAGTTGAGGTAATAATGAGACTATAAGGAGTACCAGTACTGAGTCAATGTGCAGGGTACCAGGTAGTTGAGGTAATAATGAGACTATAAGGAGTACCAGTACTGAGTCAATGTGCAAGGTACCAGGTAGTTGAGGTAATAATGAGACTATAAGAAATTACCAATACTGATCAATGTGCAGGTACCAGGTAATTGAAGTTAATAATGAAGACTATAAGGAGTACCAGTACTGAGTCAATGTGCAGGGTACCAGGTGAGTTGAGGCAATAATGAGGTATAAGGAAGTACCAGTATTGAGTCAATGTGCAGGGTACCAGGTAGTTGAGGTAATATGTGAGACTATAAGGAGTACCTCAGTACTGAGTCACGTGCAGGGAAAAATTGAGGTAATAATGAGACTATAAGTACCAGTATTGAGGAATCACGTGCAGGGCACCAGGTAGTTTGAGGTAATAATGAGACTATAAGGAGTACCAGTACTGAGTCACGTGCAGGCACTGGTAGTTGAGGTAATAATGAGACTATAAAAGTACCAGTACTGAGTCAATGTGCAGGTACCAGGTAGTTGAAGGTAATAATGGAGGAACTATAAGGAGTACCAGTATTGAGTCAATGTGCAGGGTACCAGTAGATTTGAGGTAACTAATGAGACTATAAGTACCAGTACTGGTCAATGTGCAGGGTACCAGGTAGTTGAGTAATAATGAGACTATAAGGAGTACCAGTACTGAGTCAATGTGCAGGGTACCAGGTAGTTGAGGTAATAATGAGACTATAAGGAGTACCAGTACTGAGTCAATGTGCAGGGTACCAGGTAGTTGAGGTAATAATGAGACTATAAGGAGTACCAGTACTGAGTCAATGTGCAGGGTACCAGGTAGTTGAGGTAATAATGGGACTATAAGGAGAACCAGTACTGAGTCAATGTGCAGGGTACCAGGTAGTTGAGGTAATAATGGGACTATAAGGAGCACCAGTACTGAGTCAATGTGCAGGGTACCAGGTAGTTGAGGTAATAATGAGACTATAAGGAGTACCAGTACTGAGTCAATGTGCAGGGTACCAGGTAGTTGAGGTAATAATGGGACTATAAGGAGCACCAGTACTGAGTCAATGTGCAGGGTACCAGGTAGTTGAGGTAATAATGAGACTATAAGGAGAACCAGTACTGAGTCAATGTGCAGGGTACCAGGTAGTTGAGGTAATAATGAGACTATAAGGAGTACCAGTACTGAGTCAATGTGCAGG
>NW_024603877.1:0-2271 GCF_018296145.1 Oncorhynchus tshawytscha | reverse complement strand
ACTCAAGGTACTAAACGATATCATAACCGCCATCAATTCTTGGGCCGACTCTTTTCTCTGTGTATATCAATGATGTTGCTCTTGCTGCGGGCGATTCCCTGATCCACCTCTATGCAGACGACACCATTCTATATACTTTCGGCCCGTCATTGGACACTGTGCTATCTAACCTCCAAACAAGCTTCAATGCCATACAACACTCCGTCCGTGGCCTCCAACTGCTCTTAAACGCTAGTAAAACCAAATGCATGCTTTTCAACCGGTCGCTGCCTGCACCCGCATGCCCGACTAGCATCACCACCCTGGATGGTTCCGACCTAGAATATGTGGACATCTATAAGTACCTAGGTGTCTGGCTAGACTGCAAACTCTCCTTCCAGACTCATATCAAACATCTCCAATCGAAAATCAAATCAAGAGTCGGCTTTCTATTCCGCAACAAAGCCTCCTTCACTCACGCCGCCAAGCTTACCCTAGTAAAACTGACTATCCTACCGATCCTCGACTTCGGCGATGTCATCTACAAAATGGCTTCCAACACTCTACTCAGCAAACTGGATGCAGTCTATCACAGTGCCATCCGTTTTGTCACTAAAGCACCTTATACCACCCACCACTGCGACTTGTATGCTCTAGTCGGCTGGCCCTCGCTACATATTCGTCGCCAGACCCACTGGCTCCAGGTCATCTACAAGTCCATGCTAGGTAAAGCTCCGCCTTATCTCAGCTCACTGGTCACGATGGCAACACCCATCCGTAGCACGCGCTCCAGCAGGTGTATCTCACTGATCATCCCTAAAGCCAACACCTCATTTGGCCGCCTTTCGTTCCAGTACTCTGCTGCCTGTGACTGGAACGAATTGCAAAAATCGCTGAAGTTGGAGACTTTTATCTCCCTCACCAACTTCAAACATCAGCTATCTGAGCAGCTAACCGATCGCTGCAGCTGTACATAGTCTATTGGTAAATAGCCCACCCTTTTTCACCTACCTCATCCCCATACTGTTTTTATTTATTTACTTTTCTGCTCTTTTGCACACCAATATCTCTACCTGTACATGACCATCTGATCATTCATCACTCCAGTGTTAATCTGCAAAATTGTAATTATTTGCCTACCTCCTCATGCCTTTTGCACACATTGTATATAGACTCCCCCTTTGTTTTCTACTGTGTTATTGACTTGTTAATTGTTTACTCCATGTGTAACTCTTTGTTGTCTGCTCACACTGCTATGCTTTATCTTGGCCAGGTCGCAGTTGCAAATGAGAACTTGTTCTCAACCAGCCTACCTGGTTAAATAAAGGTGAAATAAATTTTAAAAAATTAAAAAAAATATATATGGATGTTGGTTATGTAGGCTTCTTGTAACCCATTGCTTTCTACTACATATAATAATACAATTAAATTATATCTTTACATTAAAAACCAAGTAACACTCACTAAGGGGTAGATCCGGACTTCCACAAATTATCCTATTATCCAAGCCTCGAAATCGAGAAGATTGAAATACTGCTAGTTTTTATTTAACTGCCTTTTTCATCAGCATGCTAGGTTATTCCACAACACTTCCGGCAGCAACTCACCCCAACGCTTTTTGTTATGTCTTATACTTCCTTGTGTTGTGTACTTCTTATTTTACCATTGCATTATTTAGATTATTTTTAGCCATTGGTGGAGAGGTACTGTCTACTGATGTGTGCTAGCCTTTAGGGAGTAACAAGTCATTTATAAACCTTTATAAAGTGTATATATAGTGAACACTTTAGATTAGGGGCTATTAGTGAGGCACTGAGGTATTCATAAGTACATGTACTCACATTCATAAATGCACTCATTAATAAATACACCATTCATGACATTTATAAATACATTTATAAATATGTATATTAATGGTGAGTCAAACCATTAATCAACCATTAACAAATGCCTTGACAATAACTACTTTATAACTGGTTTATAGTACATTAGTAGTACATTATTAATCATTTACAAATTGTGAACATACTATGATCAAACACCTCATGAACAAATCATTTAAAATAGCGTTTTTAAATGTGTAAATAACTATTTATAGATTTCTTATTGACATTTACAAAGGTAGGAATAATGATTCATAAATGGTAAGTAAACTCTTTACAAACAGTTTATAAATGGTATATTAAGGGACCTTAATATAAAGCCTTACTCAACATTTTGATCCATCGATGAGACTTCATCAATACAATCCATTATCATTCATCTCCTAACTCATGTATCTCTATGACATGT
>NW_024603876.1:0-2269 GCF_018296145.1 Oncorhynchus tshawytscha | reverse complement strand
AGTCAGATCATGAAGACCTGCAGCACTGATAGATTTGTTTAGATAATGACTCACCTGTAAACTGTACCCATCACTGCGTGGAGAGAGAGTTTGGTCCTGAGCTCAATCTGTAGTCACAGCTCACCTCCTTCGCCTCACTGACTGTAGACAACTGATCAGATCACTCTCAGCCGCAGAGAATTGACAGAACCAGCATTCGAATCTTTGTGTTTCTTCTTCCTGATTTGTGCTCTGAAAAGACACTTACTCTTCTCTCCAACATACAGGTTACAGGTGGTGTCATAACTGACAGAGCCAGGAATTAAACAGGTGAGGATGAGGTTCCCTTTCAGACTGACTGTAATATTTGGTTTCTGACCTGTTGGGAGGGACAACAACTAATGAAGTACAAGGCACACTATTCTGCACATAACAATATACTGTAGAGCCCTTTAGTCTTTCACTATGCAAAGTCAAAATGTTCAAAATAAGACAAAAATAGCATTTGCCCAACGGGCACAGACGTCAGTTCCACACCTAGTTTTGATTTACATTTGATTTAGTTGTCAACATTTCAGCCATGTCATGGGATTTAGGTTCAAGTTGGGTGAAAATTGAGCCCAGGCTCTGTCGCAGCCGGCCGCGACCGGGAGGCCCATGGGGCGGCTCACATGGCCTAGCGTCGTCCAGGTTAGAGGGTTTGGCCGGAAGGGGATATCCTTTCTCATCGCGCACTAGCGAATCCTGTGGCGGGCCGGGCAGGAGCACGCTGACCAGCTTGGTGGTGCACGGTGGTTCCTCCGACACATTGGTGCGGCTGGCTTCCGGGTTGGATGCGCTGTGTTAAGAAGCAGTGCGGCTTGCTGGGATTGTGTGTGAGGGAATCTTACGGCTCCCACCTCGCCTCTCCCTAGTCCCGCGCGGAGCAGCGATGAGACAAGACAGTGACGATTAACAATTGGATACCACGAAATTGGGGAGAAAAAGGGGGGTAAAAATAATACAATTTTTACTTTATTTTTAAGTTGGTGAAAAAAATACAAATTTCCCCCAAATTATTTAAGCAAATCCAATACATTTTCCGCGTTGATTTAATGTCATCAGAAGGAAAAACATAGTATTTTTGTTGAAATGGCGTGTAAACAACATTGATTCAACCAGTTTTTGCCCATACCATTCTAAACTTAAAAATGTACATATAATACATATTTCTGCATTTGTTTGTGTAAGTATCTTACCTGTAATTATGTATTTATTACTGCGGGGAGACAGAGAGTGTGATCCTGTGTTCACTCTATAGTCACAGCTCACATCTCTCTCCAACTGCAGATGCTGAACAGATCATTCTTTGTAACACTGAAGGTACAGAATAGTTTGGATGATGCTGCGTTAAATCTCCTCACCCAGGCCTCTTTGTAGGCCTGAGGCTGGTCTCCAGTGTACAGGTTACAGCTATGACCATCACTGACAGACTCAGGAAGTACACAGGCAATAGTGATGTCATGAGAAGATTCGTCATTGACACTAATGTCTGGTTTCTGCAGTTTACCTGTGAGGAGGACACATCAATAACTGTCCCATACTGTAGGTTAATGAGAATATACACCTCTTTCTTTACCGGTAAGAACTAAGGAGTCTGTATATGTTAGCATGACATTACATATTCAATCTGATTACAGTGAGGCAATCAGATCAGTGTATTCAAAACAATAATACTATTTTACCAAGAATGATGATAGGCGCAGGATGACTGTGCATCGATGGATGTGTGGATGTCTCTACTGTGTAAAAACATCTCAGTTTGACCTCAGCAGGTAAACGTTCACCTGCCCACGAGAGCAGCTCAGCCCCCGTGAGTGACCTCGTACAGGGTGAGGGTTTAGGATTTTTCACCTCTGTGTAGAAGAAACACTGAGACACAGAGACAGATGGAGGAGAGTCACAGCTCAGCTGAACTGAGTCTCTCTCTCTCTGTTGACTGTAGAACTCACTGTCAGCCTGGGCTGAGGGAGGTCTGGAATATATTTTTGCTCTTTGCAAAAAGACAATATGACAATGTGTTTCTAGATGACCAACTGAGCAGAACAGTGTTTGCAGTGTTTACAGCTATAGACATTAGTTTTACCCTGAATTTGGACAGAAGTAGGTTCACTGTATACAGATTTAAACTGCCAACCTTCAGCACTGTATTGTATTAATCATTTATCTGTAATTCCTTTTGAATTCATAGTGTCAGATGGATATGCTATCAGCTAATGTTATATTTGAATGAGAAGAATATATACCATGA
>NW_024603875.1:0-2265 GCF_018296145.1 Oncorhynchus tshawytscha | reverse complement strand
GTGTAATCAAGTCTCCTTATGAATGCACCTGCACTGTGATAGTCTCAGAGGTCCGTTAAAAGCGCAGAGAGCATCATGAAGAACAAGGAACACACCAGGCAGGTCCGAGATACTGTTGTGAAGAAGTTTAAAGCCGGATTTGGATACAAAAAGATTTCCCAAGCTTTAAACATCCCAAGGAGCACTGTGCAAGCGATAATATTGAAATGGAAGGAGTATCAGACCACTGCAAGACCTGGCCGTCCCTCTAAACTTTCAGCTCATACAAGGAGAAGACTGATCAGAGATGCAGCCAAGAGGCCCATGATCACTCTGGATGAACTGCAGAGATCTACAGCTGAGGTGGGAGACTCTGTCCATAGGACAACAATCAGTCGTATATTGCACAAATCTGGCCTTTATGGAAGAGTGGCAAGAAGAAAGCCATTTCTTAAAGATATCCATAAAAAGTGTTGTTTAAAGTTTGCCACAAGCCACCTGGGAGACACACCAAACATGTGGAAGAAGGTGCTCTGGTCAGATGAAACCAAAATTGAACTTTTTGGCAACAATGCAAAACGTTATGTTTTGCGTAAAAGCAACACAGCGCATCACCCTGAACACACCCATCCCCACTGTCAAACATGGTGGTGGCAGCATCATGGTTTGGGCCTGCTTTTCTTCAGCAGGGACAGGGAAGATGGTTAAAATTGATGGGAAGTTGGATGGAGACAAATACAGGACCATTCTGGAAGAAAACCTGATGGAGTCTGCAAAAGACCTGAGACTGGGACGGAGATTTGTCTTCCAACAAGACAATGATCCAAAACATAAAGAAAAATCTACAATGGAATGGTTAAAAATAAACATATCCAGGTGTTAGAATGGCCAAGTCAAAGTCCAGACCTGAATCCAATCGAGAATCTATGGAAAGAACTGAAAACTGCTGTTCACAAATGCTCTCCATCCAACCTCACTGAGCTCGAGCTGTTTTGCAAGGAGGAATGGGAAAGAATTTCAGTCTCTCGATGTGCAAAACTGATAGAGACATACCCCAAGCGACTTACAGCTGTAATCGCAGCAAAAGGTGGCGCTACAAAGTATTAACTTAAGGGGGCTGAATAATTTTGCACGCCCAATTTTTCAGTTTTTGATTTGTTAAAAAGTTTGAAATATCCAATAAATGTCGTTTCACTTCATGATTGTGTCCCACTTGTTGTTGATTCTTCACAAAAATACAGTTTTATATCTTTATGTTTGAAGCCTGAAAGGTGGCAAAAGGTCGCAAAGTTCAAGGGGGCCGAATACTTTCGCAAGGCACTGTACATATGAGATGAGTAATGTAGGGTATGTAAACATATAAAAGTGGCTAGTGATACATGTATTACATACAGATGGCAAGATGCAGTAGATGGTATAGAGTACAGTATATAGAGTACATATGAGATGAGTAATGTATGGTATGTAAACATTATATTAAGTGGCATTGTTTAAAGTGGCTAGTGATACATTTTTTACATGCATTTTTCCATTATTAAAGTGGCTGGAGTTGAGTCAGTATGTTTGCAGCAGCCACTCAATGTTAGTGGTGGCTGTTTAACATTCTGGTGGCCTTGAAATAGAAGCTGTTTTTCAGTCTCTCGGTCCCTGCCTTGATGCACCTGTACTGACCTCGCCTTCTGGATGATAACGGAGTGAACAGGCAGTGGCTCGGGTGGTTGTTGTCCTTGATGATCTTTATGGCCTTCCTGTGACATTGGGTGGTGTAGGTGTCCTGAAGGGCAGGTATTTTGCCCCCAGTGATGCGTTGTGCAGACCTCACTACCCTCTGAGAGCCTTGCGGTTGTGGGCAGAGCAGTTGCCGTACCAGGCGGTGATACAGCCCAACAGGATGCTCTCGATTGTGCATCTGTAGAAGTCTGTGTGGGAGGACCAATTCAGTTTGTCTGTGATGTGTTCGCAGAGTAACTTAAAACTTACTACCCTCTCCACTACTGTCCCGTCAATGTGGATAGGGGTGCTCCCTCTGCTGTTTCCTGAAGTCCACGATCATCTCCTTTGTTTTGTTGACGTTGAGTGTGAGGTTATTTTCTTGACACCACACTCTGAGGGCCCTCACCTCCTCCCTGTAGGCTGTCTCGTCTTTGTTGGTAATCAAGCCTACCAATGTAGTGTCGTCTGCAGACTTGATGATTGAGTTGGAGGCGTGCATGGCTATGCAGTTGTGGGTGAACAGGGAGTACAGGAGAGGGTTCAAAACGCTCCCTAGTGTTGACGATCAGCGGG
>NW_024603874.1:0-2264 GCF_018296145.1 Oncorhynchus tshawytscha | reverse complement strand
GACGCCAGGGAGAGGCCTAGGACATAGCCCCAGGGCCGCTCAGGAGAGGACGTGCAGCCTTAGGCGCACCAGTGGAGAGGACGTAGCCCCAGGGCCTAGGGCGACACCAGGGGAGAGAGGACATAGCCCCAGGGCCTAGGCGCGACACCAGGGGAGAGAGGGACATGCCCCCAGGGCCTAGGGCGACACCAGGGGAGAGAGGACATACCCCCAGGGCCTAGGGCGACACCAGGGAGGAGAGACGTACAGGGCCTAGGCCCTAGTGACCAGTGGAGAGAGGACATACCCCCAGGCCTAGGGCGACACCAGGGAGAGAGGAGTCTGCATACAGGATGATTCACAGAGAGGAGGACAATACTTACACCAACAACCACGATGATTAACAAACTCATGGTAGAAATGTGGTGGAATTGAACTCCTCGGGCATAAAATCAGTCATGATGTAATTAATAATATGTTCATAATTAATAGAATTAAATTAGGAATTCAAAGGATTTGCCTCAAGAGAAATTGACAAACAAACAGGACTAAAGAAAAGTGCACTCGCTTTATGTTATCCTGTTTTCTCCGTCTTGAGTCGTCTGTCGGAATTACTGAACAGGATGTTCACTCTTTATGCTGTCCTGCGATCATTAATATGTTCCTTTAACATAGTTTTAGTTTTGTTGATATGACCCAGTTTTTCTCTCAGCACATCGAGCTTCTTTCTCCGTTTTAACTGACAGAGCAGAAGATAGCAACTGCACCGACTCAAGAGGAGGTAATTCCTCAGATCTACTTGTTTGAAACATGGATGAGTAATTGATTTGTGGACTAGGTTTCTCTGTGCAGGAAAAGAGAAAGCCTACCTACCTTTATCCAATGAGATGTGTTGTACTCATCACGAGGCCAGCATCAAAGAGGTGACTTGAATGAGCCTCTTTTTAATTTTCTCTTTTATTTGTTTTGCAGAAGGGGTAAAAACTGGTGGAAAAGACAGTCTTGCTTCCTGTTTTCCCCTTTTGGAGGTGTTGTGTTAAGTGTAGCAGAGGTGTCTGTCACATAATCCTGTCTTTTGTTTTGGTGTCAGAAAGTTCTGACGACAGATTGCTGAATATTGTACCGTTTCATTCAGATGGTACTAGGAGGACTCCATCTTTCAGTATTTGAATATCTCTACAGACTCTAGAAACGGTTTACTTTTCAGTAATGGGTGCCATCCCACATCCTCTCCTCTCCATTGAATTTGATTTTGATTGGGTATCACAATGAAATGGGGTGCAACGTTTTCTCAACATCCCACTCCTCTTTAAGTATTCAAATGTATAGTAGTAACAGTAATGATGATGATGATGATTCTAATTGTTATTTAACAGTAGTGTAAATATTTTGTCTGGAAAGTTCCAGCTCCTACGAAGACACTGACTGAACTGTTGTCAACCGTATCAGTGGAGGCTGCTGAGGGGAGAACAGCGTTTAATAATGGCTGTAACGGAGCAAATGGAATGGCATCAAACACCTGGAAACTAGGTGTTTGATATCATTCCACTGATTCCGTTCCAGCCATTACCACGAGCACATCCTCCCCAATTAACGTGCCACCAACCTCCTGTGAACTGAATGCATGGCTAGTAAACAACAAAAAAAGATGACTTTATCGTTTGAGATTATTATAGGCTGTGTAAACTTAGAAACCAGACACATGCACATCTGGGTCCGGACACTGTCTCAACTACACTTGGTTGTAGGCCATGGGGAGCCAGACCTTCCTGGGTTACCATTTTCATTGTTCATTTGATCTCATTTTTATGTCACCATTTACTCTTTCTCCCTCCCTAAATGAATGGATGAATGACACTTCCATTTAGCACCTAAACAATAAAAGTGTGTTTAATAACACAATGCATTGCAGTGTGAATGACACTGTTTCTATGTTACTTATTGGAGTGACAGCCACTCTACTCCATCGCCGGGTTCTCTCTAAAGTGTTCTGGGAGAGAGACATTTATCTGGAAGGAAATGGTTTCCGTTCCAATGCCACCGCCAGTTCTAAATAGCACAGTCACTTTGTGAATTACAAGAACTCCAACGTTGATTACTCCAGCAAGTGCACAATGCTTGATGAATTAAACTTTACTTTCTTCTTTGTTTATATGGTGGTTGTGTTTTTGTGTTCCTTGATGATGATGATGATGATAAGAATTATGATAATAATAATAATAATAATATGAAGAGTACTTTATCTATGGGCCCAATACACACACTGCTTGCAGGTTGGTATTTAC
>NW_024603873.1:0-2262 GCF_018296145.1 Oncorhynchus tshawytscha | reverse complement strand
TCTAGCTGCCATAATATAATAATAGGTCTGTCATAATATAATAGAGACAGGAGATCTAGCTGGTCTGTCATAATATAATAGAGACAGTATATCTTGCTGGTCTGTCATAATATAATAGAGATGGTAGATATAGCTGGTCTGTCATAATATAATAGAGACAGTAGGTCTGTCATATCTAACTGGTCTGTCATATGATAATAGAGCTGTCTGTCATAATATACTAGTAGATCTAGCTGGTCTGTCATAATATACTAGAGACAGTAGATCTAGCTGGTCTGTCATAATATAATAGAGACAGTATATCTTGCTGGTCTGTCATAATATAATAGAGACAGTATATAGCTGGTCTGTCATAATATAATAGAGACTGGTCTGTCATAATTTAATAGAGACAGTAGATCTAGCTGGTCTGTCATAATATAATTGAGGCAGTATATTGAGCTGGTCTGTCATAATATAATAGAGACAGTAGATCTAACTGGTCTGTCATATTATAATAGAGGCAGTAGATCTAGCTGGTCTGTCATAATATAATAGAGACAGTATATCTTGCTGGTCTGTCATAATATAATAGAGACAGTAGATATCTTCTGCTGAGACAGTCTGGTCTGTCATAATATAATAGAGGCAGTAGATCAGAGACAGTAGATCTAGCTGGTCTGTCATAATATAATAGAGACAGTAGATCTAGCTGGTCTGTCATAATATAATTGAGGCAGTATATCTTGCTGGTCTGTCATAATATAATAGAGACAGTAGATATCTTGCTGGTCGGTCATAATATAATAGAGACAGTAGATCTAGCTGGTCTGTCATATTATAATAGAGGCAGTAGATCTAGCTGGTCTGTCATAATATAATAGAGACAGTATATCTTGCTGGTCTGTCATAATATAATAGAGACAGTAGATCTACCTGGCCTGTCATATTATAACTGAGGCAGTAGATCTAGCTGGTCTGTCATAATATAATAGAGACAGTATATTGAGCTGGTCTGTCATAATATAATAGAGACAGTAGATCTAGCTGGTCTGTCATATTATAATAGAGACAGTAGATCTAGCTGGTCTATCATAATATAATAGAGACAGTAGATCTAGCTGGTCTGTCATAATATAATAGAGACAGTATATTGAGCTGGTCTGTCATAATATAATAGAGACAGTAGATCTAGCTGGTCTGTCATATTATAATTGAGGCAGTAGATCTAGCTGGTCTGTCATAATACAATAGAGACAGTAGATCTAACTGGTCTGTCATATTATAATAGAGGCAGTAGATCTAGCTGGTCTGTCATAATATAATAGAGACAGTAGATCTAGCTGGCCTGTCATAATATAATAGAGACAGTAGATCTAACTGGTCTGTCATAATATAATAGAGACAGTAGATCTAGCTGGTCTGTCATAATATAATAGCGGCAGTAGATCTAGCTGGTCTGTCTCTAGGTGGTCTGTCATAATATAATAGAGACAGTAGATCTAGCTGGTCTGTCATAATATAATAGAGACAGTAGATCTAACTGGTCTGTCATATTATAATAGAGGCAGTAGATCTAGCTGGTCTGTCATATTATAATAGAGGCAGTAGATCTAGCTGGTCTGTCATAATATAATAGAGACAGTAGATCTAGCTGGTCTGTCATATTATAATTGAGGCAGTAGATCTAGCTGGTCTGTCATAATATAATAGAGACAGTAGATCTAGCTGGTCTGTCATAATATAATAGAGACAGTATATCTTGCTGGTCTGTCATCTAGCTGGTCTGTCATATTATAATAGAGGCAGTAGATCTAGCTGGTCTATCATAATATAATAGAGACAGTAGATCTAGCTGGTCTAGTCATAATATAATAGAGACAGTATATTGAGCTGGTCTGTCATAATATAATAGAGACAGTAGATCTAGCTGGTCTGTCATATTATAATAGAGGCAGTAGATCTAGCTGGTCTGTCATAATATAATAGAGACAGTATATTGAGCTGGTCTGTCATACAGTAGATCTAACTGGTCTGTCATATTATAATAGAGGCAGTAGATCTAGCTGGTCTGTCATAATATAATAGAGACAGTAGATCTAGCTGGCCTGTCATAATATAATAGAGATAGTATATCTAACTGGTCTGTCATAATATAATAGAGACAGTAGATCTAGCTGGTCTGTCATATTATAATAGCGGCAGTAGATCTAGCTGGTCTGTCTTAATATAATAGAGACAGGAGATCTTGCTGGTCTATCATAATATAATAGCGACAGTAGA
>NW_024603872.1:0-2262 GCF_018296145.1 Oncorhynchus tshawytscha | reverse complement strand
CATATTAAATGTGTGTGTGTGTGTGTGTGTGTGTGTGTGTGTGTGTGTGTGTGTGTGTGTGTGTGTGTGTGTGTGTGTGTGTGTGTGTGTGTGTGTGTGTGTGTGTGTGTGTGTGTGTGTGTGTGTGTGTGTGTGTGTGTGTGTGTGTGTGATTATGTGGGAATAAGTGTGTTTTATATTACCATACAGTATAACATATGATCATTCAACAAGTCTCAAGTTACCTTAACTTCTCCTTTTGATACCTAGAAACATCTACATTAAATGAATTAGTGAAAAGTGAGTTAACATTCTAATGTGAATGATGATGATTTCTAATATTGTGTCTGGTTTCATCCATCAGATATCTGTGATCTCACACTGGACCTAAACACAGTAAACAGACTCCTCTCTCTGTCTGAGGAGAACAGAAAGGTGACATGGAGGAGAGAGGAGCAGCCGTATCCTGATCACCCAGAGAGATTTGAGGACTGTGAACAGGTGCTGTGTAGAGAGGGTCTGACTGGGCGCTGTTACTGGGAGGTAGAGAGGAGTGGGATAATGGGGGCTGATATAGGAGTGACATGTAAAGGAATCAGCAGGAGAGGAGAGGACTGTTGTCTTGGATCCAATGACAAGTCCTGGAGTCTGTTCTGCTATGACAACAGTTACATTGCCTGTCACAATAATGATCGCACTACCATAGACGTCCCCTCCTCCAGCCCCCGCAGAGTAGGAGTGTATCTGGACTGGCCAGCCGGCACTCTGTCCTTCTATAGAGCCTCCTCTGACACACTGACCCACCTGATCACATTCACCTCCACATTCACTGAGCCCCTCTATCCAGGATTTAGGGTTTGGTTTGACTCCTCAGTGTCGCTGTAAATAATAACCTGACACACACACACACACACACACACACACACACACACACAAATAAATGTCAGTGTCACAAAGAAACAACAGTTTAAAACGAATTGATGTCTCTCTGTCAGAGGACACACACACACTGGACACACACACACACTGGACACACACACACACTGGACACACACACACACTGGACACACACACACACTGGACACACACACACACTGGACTGGACACACACACACACACACACTGGACACAAACACACACTGGTACACATACGCTGGACACACACGATGGACACAGACACACACTGGACACACACACACACTGGACACACACACACACTGGACACACACACACACTGGACACACACACACACACTGGACACACACACACACACACACTGGACACAAACACACACTGGTACACATATGCTGGACACACACGTTGGACACACACACACACACACACACACTGGACACACACGATGGACACAGACACACACACACACACACACACACTGGACACACACACGCTGGTCACAGACACACACACACACACTGGACACACACACACTGGACACACACATACACACACCTGACACACACACTCACATTGCACACACACACTCACACTGGACTCATATACACACACACACACACACATTGGTCAAAGACACACAGACACACTGAACAAAGACACACACACACACACTGGACAAAAACACACACACACACTGGACAAAGACACGCACACTGGACAAACACACACACTTGACACTGGACAAAAACACACTCTCACACTGGAAATACACACACACACACACACACATTGGACACACACACACACTGGACACAAACACACACACACACACACTGGACACACAAACACACACACTGGAAAAACAAACACACACACACACACACACACTGGACAAACAAACACACACACACACTGGACTCACAGACACACACAGGACATACACACACACACACACACACACACTGGACAAACAAACATACACACACACACACACACTAGACAAACACACACTGGACAAACATATACACACAGGACACACACACACAGGACACACACACACACACACACACTGGACAAACACACACTCACTAGACAAACACACACACACATACTCTCATACATACTGGACACACTCTGGACACACACACACACATGCACGTCTTCCTATAGTTGTGAGGACCTCTTACAATAACACTGTTTTATAACAGTTAGACAAACAAACACACACACAAACACAGTGGACACACACACACACTGGACAAACACACACACACACACACTCTGGACACACACACACACACACACACACACAAACACACATGCACGTCTTCCTATAGTTGTGAGGACCTCTTACAGTAACACTGTTTT
>NW_024603871.1:0-2258 GCF_018296145.1 Oncorhynchus tshawytscha | reverse complement strand
AGCTTAGTGGGTTATCTAGCAAAGTCTATGGCTGTCTGGAGTGGTTCTCAATCAGAGGCAGGTGCTTATCGTTGTCTCTGATTGGGAACCATATTTAGGCAGCCATATTCTTTGAGTTTGTGGTGGGTGATTGTCCTTAGTGTCCTATGTGTACGCTCGGTTAGTTTGCACTAGATAGGCTGTTTCGGTTTCGATTACGTTTATTGTTTTGTGTAGTGTTCGTGTTTCTTTGTTTGATTAAACATGGATCTCAATCGACACGCTGCAGTTTGGTCCGACTCTCCTTCATCACCACTAGAAAACCGTTACAGAATCACCCACCACCAACGGACCAAGCGGCGTGTCAACAGGCAGGAGAAGCCGAAAAAGGAGATGCTAAATAAGGATTTCTGGACATGGGAGGAAATCCTCGACGGGAGAGGACCCTGGGCTAAACCAGGGGAGTGTAGCCGCCCAAAGGTGCAACAGGAGAAGAGGCAACAGAGGCAGCAGCAGCAGGAGCAGCAGCAGCTACAGTGGGAGAGGTTGCACCACCTGGAGAAATGGACATGGGAGGAGGAATTGGACGGTAAAGGACCCTGGAATCAGCCTGGAGATTATTGTCGCCCCAAAGCCGAGCTGGAGGCAGCAAAAGCAGAGAGGCGGCATTATGAGGAGCTAGCACGGCAGAGCGGATGGAAGCCCGAGAGTCAGCCCCAAAATTTCTTGGGGGGGGGGGCTTACAGGGAGTATGGCTATGCCAGGTAGGAGACCTGCGCAAACTCCCTGTGCTTACCGGGGGGCTGGAGAGACCGGGCAGGCACCGTGTTATGCTGTGGAGCGCACGGTGTCTCCAGTGCAGGTGCACAGCCCGGTTCGGTATATTCCAGCTCCGCGTATCGGCCCGGCTAGATTGAGCGTCGAGCCAAATGCCATGAAGCCAGCTCTACGCATCTGGTCCCCAGTGCGTCTCCTTGGGCCAGCTTACATGGCACCAGCCTTGTGCTCGGTGTCTGCGGTTCGCCTGCATAGCCCAGTGCGGGCTATTCCAACTCGCCGCACTGGCAGGGCGACCGAGAGCATTCAACCAGGTAAGGTTGGACAGGCTCGGTGCTCAAGAGCTCCAGTGCGCCTCCACGGTCCGGTCTATCCAGTACCACCTCCACAACCCAGCCCTCCGGTAGCAGCTCCCCGCACCAGGCTTCCTGTGCGTGTCCTCGGTCCAGTACCACCAGTACCAGCACCACGCATCAGGCCTACAGTGCGCCACGCCTCTCCAGCGCTGTCGGAGCCTTTCTCCTCTCCTGCGCTGCCGGAGTCTCCCGCCTATCTAGCGCTGTTAGAGCTTTCCTCATCTCCAGCGCTGCCGGAGTCTCCCGCCTGTTCAGCGCAGCCAGAGCCTTCCTCCGACACAGCGCTGCAGGAGTCTCCCGCCTGTTCAGCGCAGCCAGAGCCTTCCTCCTCTACAGCGCTGCCGGAGTCTCCTGCCTGTTCAGCGCAGCCAGAGCTGCCAGTCTGCATGAAGCAGCCAGAGCTGTCAGTCTGCATGAAGCAGCCAGTCTACATGGAGCAGCCAGAGCTGTCAGTCTGCATGGAGCAGCCAGAGCTGTCAGTCTACATGAAGCAGCCCGAGCTGCCAGTCTGCATGAAGCAGCCAGTCTACATGGAGCAGCCAGAGCTGTCAGTCTGCATGAAGCAGCCAGAGCTGTCAGTCTGCATAGAGCTGCCAGTCTGCAAGGAGCTGCCAGTCTGCACGGAGCTGCCAGTCTGCACGGAGCTGCCAGTCTGCACGGAGCTGCCAGTCTGCACGGAGCTGCCAGTCTGCACGGAGCTGCCAGTCTGCACGGAGCAGCCAGTCTGCAAGGAGCAGCCAGTCTGCAAGGAGCTGCCAGTCTGCAAGGTGCTGCCAGTCTACATGGAGCAGCCAGAGCTGCCAGTCTACCTGGAGCAGCCAGAGCTGTCAGTCTGCATGAAGCAGCCAGAGCTGTCAGTCTACATAGAGCTGCCAGTCTGCAAGGAGCTGCCAGTCTGCAAGGAGCTGCCAGTCTGCACGGAGCTGCCAGTCTGCACGGAGCTGCCAGTCTGCACGGAGCTGCCAGTCTGCACGGAGCTGCCAGTCTGCAAGGAGCTGCCAGTCTGCAAGGAGCTGCCAGTCTGCAAGGAGCTGCCAGTCAGCACGGAGCCGCCAGAGCGGTCAGTCTGTAAGAAGCCGCCAGAGCTGTCAGCCTATATGGAGCAGCTAGTGCCGCCAGTCTGCCCAGCGCCGCCAGTGCCCCCAG
>NW_024603870.1:0-2257 GCF_018296145.1 Oncorhynchus tshawytscha | reverse complement strand
CCATTATGCAGACCAAGCTAAATGAAGAAGGAAAACAAATAGGAGATGACGATGTAATGTGAAAACATGTCCTTTTTTGTGTTTGTTTGTTTTTTACAGAACAAAGATCAGTGGGCCAGACTGGTATGCCAATACTTTGTAAATTACACATTTCTAAATAACATATTATACTGTATTCACCCATTTTCATATAACTAACTTTGAGAAATGTGTTCTGTATGTTAATGATTCCTACAAATGTTTGTACTGAAAGTAAAAGTAATATACAGATTTAAGCCTAGATAAGTAGTGCAGATATAAAACTCAACTTATTTGGCATCTTCTAAGACATGATTTCTTATCTTTCCAGAGGAAGATTCTCTGGATCTGCGGTGTTATTGGTGTAGCCTGGGGCATATACACTTCTTACAGAAGGATTAAAGAAATATGCTTTCACTTTTGCAATAAAACGGTTCCACTGGCTCATGAATCTAAGCTAATTTCACAGCTGTAAGAGGAGTGCCAGTTGTATTTCACATCAGATATCAATTTTCCAATGTGATATCCTTGAAAAAGAATAAAAGGAAGATAGAGGACCAGCGAATTGCTTTTGTGTCATCTTTCCCACCAACACAGACACAAATGATCAAATAAAATAAAATTGTATCAGATAAAATAAAATGTTATTTGTCACATGCCCCGAACACAACAGGTGTAGACCTTACAGTGAAATGCTTACTTACAAGCCCTTAACCAACAATGCAGTTAAAAAAAGAAAAAGGTGTTAAGTTAAAAAATAGATTCAGTTGAAGTCGGAAGTTTACATACACTTAGGTTGGAATCATTAAAACTCATTTTTCAACCACTCCACAAATTTCTTGTTAACAAACGATAGTTTTGGCAAGTCAGTTAGGACATCTACTTTGTCAGTGACAACAATTTATTATTTCTGTTTATTTATTTATTTCACTTAAAATTCACTGTATCACAATTCCAGTGGGTGAGAAGTTTACATACACTAAGCTGACTGTGCCTTTAAACAAAGAAAAAATTCCAGAAAACGATTTCATGGCTTTAGAAGCTTCTGATACGCTAACTGACATCATTTGAGTCAATTGGAGGTGTACCTGTGGATGTTTCAAGGCCTACCTTCAAACTCAGTGCCTCTTTGCTTGACATCATGGGAAGATCAAGAAATCAGCTAAGATCTCAGAAAAAAATTGTAGACCTCCACAAGTCTCGTTCATCCTTGGGAGCAATTTCCAAACGCCTGAAGGTACCACGTTCATCTGTACAAACAATAGTACGCAAGTATAAACACCATGGGACCCTGCAGACGTCATACCGCTCAGAAAGGAGACACGTTCTGTCTCCTAGAGATGATTGTACTTTGGTGCGAAAAGTGCGTATCAATCCCAGAACAACAGCTAAGGACCTTGTGAAAATGCTGGAGGAAACAGGTACAAAAGTATCTATATCCACAGTAAATAAAACAAGTCCGATATTTGAAGTAACCTGAAAGGCCACTCAGCAAGGAAGAAGCCACTGCTCCAAAACCGCCATAAAAAAGCCAGACTACGGTTTGCAACTGCACATGGGGACAAAGATCGTCCTTTTTGGAGAAATGTTCTCTGTTCTGATGAAACACAAATAGAACTGTTTGGCCATAATGACCATCGTTATGTTTGGAGGAAAAAGGGGAGGCTTGCAAGCCGAAGAACACCATCCCAACCGTGAAGCACGGGGGTGGCAGCATCATGTTGTGGGGGTGCTTTGCTGCAGGAGGGACTGGTGCACTTTACAAAATAGATGGCATCGTGAGGATGGAAAATTATATGGATATATTGATGCAACATCAAGACATCAGTCAGGAAGTTAAAGCTTGGTCGCAAATGGGTCTTCTAAATGGACAATGACCCCAAGCATACTTCCTTCAAAGTTGTGGCAAAATGGACAACAAAGTCAAGGTATTGGAGTGGCCATCAAAGCCCTGACCTCAATCCTATAGAAAATGTGTGGGCAGAACTGAAAAAGCATGTTCGAGCAAGGAGGCCTACAAACCTGACTCAGTTACACCAGCTCTGTCAGGAGGAATGGGCCAAAGTTCACCCAACTTATTATGGGAAGCTTGTGGGAGGCTACCCAAAACATTTGACCCAAGTTAAACAATTTAAAGACAATGCTACCAAAAACGAATTGAGTGTATGTAAACTTCTGACCCACTGGGAATGTGATAATAAATAATTCTCTACACTATTATTCTGTCCTTTCACATTCT
>NW_024603869.1:0-2256 GCF_018296145.1 Oncorhynchus tshawytscha | reverse complement strand
AATATAATAGAGACAGTAGATCTAGCTTGTCTGTCATAATATAATAGAGACAGTAGATCTAGCTGGTCTGTCATAATATTATAGAGACAGTATATCTTGCTGGTCTGTCACAATGTAATAGAGACAGTAGATCTAGCTGGTCTGTCATGTTATAATTGAGGCAGTAGATCTAGCTGGTCTATCATAATATAATAGAGACAGTAGATCTAGCTGGTCTGTCATAATATAATAGAGACAGTATATTGAGCTGGTCTGTCATAATATAATAGAGACAGTAGATCTAACTGGTCTGTCATATTATAATAGAGGCAGTAGATCTAGCTGGTCTGTCATAATATAATAGAGACAGTAGATCTACCTGGTATATCATAATATAATGAGCCATTATATCTTTTTGATCTGTCATAATATAATCGAGACAGTATATCTATTGGTCTGTCATATTGCAATAGAGGGTAGATCTAGCTGGTGTCATAATATAAAAATGGGTGATAGATCTAGCTGGTCTATCATGTTAGCAATAGAGAGGTAGATCTAGCTGGTCTGTCATAATACAATAGAGACAGTGGATCTAGCTGGTCTATCATACTATAATAGAGACATAGATTAGCTGGTCTGTCATAATATAATAGAGACAGGAGATCTAGCTGGTCTGTCATAATATAATAAAGACAGGGAGATCGAGCTTGTCTGTCATAATACAATTGAGACAGTAGATCTAGCTGGTCTGTCATATTATAGTGAGACAGTAGATCTAGCTGGTCTGTCATAATATAATAGAGACAGTAGATCTAGTGGTCTGTCATAATATAGCTAGAGACAGTATATCTTGCTGGTCTGTCATAATGTAATAGAGACAGTAGATCTAGCTGGTCTGTCATGTATAATTGGGAGGCAGTAGATCTAGCTGGTCTGTCATAATATAATAGAGACAGTAGATGTAGCTGGTCTATCATAATATAATAGAGACAGTACATCTAGAGGTATGTTTATTATAGTGAGGCAGTAGATCTAGCTGGTCTGTCATAATATATTAAGCGACAGTAGATCTAGCTGGTCTGTCATAAATAATAGAGACAGTATATCTGCTGGTCTGTCACAATGTAATGAAGACAGTAGATCTAGCTGGTCTGTCATATTGAGGCACTAGATCTGTCTGATCTGTCATAATACAATTGAGACAGTAGATATAGGTGGTCTACCATAATATAATAGAGACAATACATCTAGCTGGTTTGTCATACTATAATAGAGACAGTAGATCTAGCTGGTCTGTCAAATATAATAAGAGACAGTATATCTTGCTGGTCTGTCATAATATAATAGAGACAGTAGATCTAGCTGGTCTGTCATGTTATAGTGAGGCAGTAGATCTAGCTGTTCTATCATAATATAATAGAGACAGTAGATCTTGCTGGTCTGTCATATATAATCGAGACAGTATATCTGAGCTGGTCTGTCATATTACAATAGAGACAGATGATCTAACTGGTCTGTCATATTATAATGGGCAGTAGATCTAGCTGGTCTGTCATAATATAATGAGACAGTAGATCTAGCTGGTCTGTCATATTACAATAGAGAGGGTAGATCTAGCTGGTCTGTCATAATATAATAGAGACAGTAGATCTAGCTGGTCTGTCATATTACAATAGAGACTGTACATCTAGCTGGTATGTCATAATATAAAATAGACAGTAGTCTAGTATGTCATGCTGAGACAGTAGATCTAGCGGTCTATCATATTACAATAGAGAGGGTAGATCTAGCAACTGGCAGTAAATGCTTGCTGTGGATCTGGGTCTATCATAATATAAGGAAGGTAGGTCTGGCTGTTCTGTCATAATATAATAGAGACTTAGATCTAGTGGTATGTCATAATATAATAAGACAGTAGACTGGCTGGTCTGTCATAATATAATAGAGACAGTAGATCTAGCTGGTCTGTCATATTATAATTGAGACAGGAGATCTAGCTGGTCTGTCATAATATAATAGAGACAGGAGATCTAGCTGGTCTGTCATAATATAATAGAGACAGTCATATCTTGCTGGTCTGTCATAATATATAGTGAGACAGTAGATCTAGCTGGTCTGTCATATTATACTAGAGGCAGTAGATCTAGCTGATCTGTCATAATATAATTGAGACAGTAGATATAGCTGGTCTACCATAATATAACAGAGACAGTGGATCTAGCTGGTCTGTCATAATATAATAGAGACAGTATATCTTGCTGGTCTGTCATTATATAA
>NW_024603868.1:0-2251 GCF_018296145.1 Oncorhynchus tshawytscha | reverse complement strand
GGGGTCTTCCCTTACTTTTAATCGAATTCGAGGCGCACATTAAAGATTTTGAAGAATTTACTTTTTCATCAGCTGACAAGATGAGTAGGCCTAATCGAACAGCAAAAACTAGCCTATGTCAATCTACTATCCCGCACAGTACAACAGTTGACATATTCTATTGGTGCGAGAAATAAATATTTCAAACGAAGTCTCGGACAGTTGTGGGATGCGATAGATCCCAAATTAATACAACCACTAGCATCAATACATATTTTAAAAGCAATGAGGCTGATGCAATAGATCAGAACATTTAGCATAAAAATTTGATAAACAATTTGTCTATTTCTTCACATTATAAGCACAGCAATGAGCAAACGACAGTTGGCGATAAGAGCGGAATGTTCCAAAATGCTATCAATTAGCGACAAAACACCATTTTCAAAAGTGACACGCAAATGCAATTATGCATGTAAAGCTTTTTTATTATAAAGGTGCATTTTTATGGTGAAAATACCTCAAACTTGAAACTCATTTGCCACCTATGTATATGCCAGTTAGGCTCTACACCAGTTGTAAAGCAAATGAATGTGCTTAATTTTAAGAACTTATTTGGCCACTTTATTTGTGATACGAACCTTATTAAAACATATAGGACTATGGGCTAGGATACATGAGGTGTGATACTAACCTTATAGGACTACGGGCTAGGATACATGAGGTGTGATACTAACCTTATAAGACTATGGGCTAGGCTACATGAGGTGTGATACTAACCTTATAAGACTATGGGCTAGGCTACATGAGGTGTGATACTAACCTTATAGGCCTATGGGCTAGGCTACATGAGGTGTGATACTAACCTTATTAAAACATATAGGACTATGGGCTAGGCTACATGAGGTGTGATACAAACCTTATTAAAACATATAGGACTATGGGCTAGACTACATGAGGTGTGATACTAACCTTATTAAAACATATAGGACTATGGGCTAGGCTACATGAGGTGTGATACTAACCTTATTAAAACATATAGGGCTATGGGCTAGGCTACATGAGGTGTGATACTAACCTTATTAAACATAGGACTATGGAGCTAGGCTACATGGTGTGATACTAACCTTATAGGAAACATAGGACATCTGGGCTGGCTACATGGTGTGATACGAACCTTATTAAAACATAGGACCTGGGCTAGGCTGCATTAAGTGTAAATGCAGCATGGGACTATGGACTAGGCTATGAATTCATGATACTAACCTTATTAAAACATGGGGACTATGAACAAGCTACATGAGGTGTGATGCCAACCTTATTAAAACATATAGGGCTATGGGCTGGGCTACATGAGGTGTGATACTAACCTTATTAAAACATATGGGTTATGGGCTAGGCTACATGAGTGTGATACTAACACTTATTAAAACATAGGACTATGGGCTGGGCTACATGAGTTGTGTGATCAAACCTTATTAAAACATATAGGACTATGGGCTAGACTACATGAGGTGTGATACTAACCTTATTGAAACATAGGACTATGGGCTAGGCTACATGGTGTGATACTAACCTTATTGGACTATGGGCTAGGCTACATGAGGTGTGATACTAACCTTATAGGCTGGACTAGGCTACATGAGGTGTGATACTAACCTTATTAAAACATATAGGACTATGGACTGAGGTTGTGATACTAACTGGGACTATGGACTACATGAGGTGTGATACTAACCTTATTAAAACATATAGGACTACAGGCTAGGATACATGAGGTGTGATACTAACCTTATAAGACTATGGGCTAGGCTACATGAGGTGTGATACTAACCTTATAGGCCTATGGGCTAGGCTACATGGTGTGATACTAACCATATAGGACTATGGACTAGGCTGCATGAGTGAATGCTAACCTTATTAAACATATAGGACTATGGGCTAGGCTACATGAGGTGTGTGATACTAACCTTATAGGCCTATGGGCTGAAGCTACATGAGGTGAAACCAGCATAATGACATATAGGACTATGGGCTGAAGCTACATGAGGTGGCAAATGCTAACCTTATTAAAACATATAGGACTATAGGCTGGAGCTACATGAGGTGTGATACTAGCCTTATTAAAACGCCTGTAGGACTATGGGCTGTTTACATGAGGGTGTGATACCGCTTATTAAAACATATAGGACTATGGGCTAGACTACATGAGGTGTGATACTAACCTTATGAGACTATGGGCTAGGCTACATGAGGAGTGATACTAACCTTATGG
>NW_024603867.1:0-2251 GCF_018296145.1 Oncorhynchus tshawytscha | reverse complement strand
TTATGACAGACCAGCTAGATCTACTGTCTCTATTATATTATGACAGACCAGCTAGATCTACTGTCTCTATTATATTATGACAGACCAGCTAGATCTACTGTCTCTATTATATTATGACAGACCAGCTAGATCTACTGTCTCTATTATATTATGACAGACCAGCTAGATCTACTGTCTCTATTATATTATGACAGACCAGCTAGATCTACTGTCTCTATTATATTATGACAGACCAGCTAGATCTACTGTCTCTATTATATTATGACAGACCAGCTAGATCTACTGTCTCTATTATATTATGACAGACCAGCTAGATCTACTGTCTCTATTATATTATGACAGACCAGCTAGATCTACTGTCTCTATTATAATATGACAGACCAGCTAGATCTACTGTCTCTATTATATTATGACAGACCAGCTAGATCTACTGTCTCTATTATATTATGACAGACCAGCTAGATCTACTGTCTCTATTATATTATGACAGACCAGCTAGATCTACTGTCTCTATTATATTATGACAGACCAGCTAGATCTACTGTCTCTATTATATTATGACAGACCAGCTAGATCTACTGTCTCTATTATAATATGACAAACCAGCTAAATCTACTGTCTCTATGTCTCTATTATATTATGACAGACCAGCTAGATCTACTGTCTCTATTACATTATGAAAGACCAGCTAGATCTACTGTCTCTATTATATTATGACAGACCAGCTAGATCTACTGTCTCTATTATATTATGACAGACCAGCTAGATCTACATGTCTCTATTATATTATGACAGACCAGCTAGATCTACTTTCTCTATTATATTATGACAAAACCAGCTAGATCTACTGTCTCTATTATATTATGACAGACCAATAGATCTACTGTCTCTATTATATTATGACAGACCAGCTAGTCTACTGTCTCAATTATATATTGACAGACCAGCTAGATCTACTGTCTCTCTGCTCATCTCCTATTATATTATGACAGACCAGCTAGATCTACTGACTCCTATTGTACTATGACAGACCAGCTGAATGCCTGTCTCTATTATATTTTGACAGACCAGCTAGATATACTTTCTCTATTATATTTATGACAGACCAGCTACAGATCCACTGTCTCTCTATTATATTATAGACAGACAGCTAGATCTGTCTCTATTATATTATGACGAACCAGCTAGATCCTACTGTCTCTATTATATTATGTAAAGGGAATACCCCCTGAAGTGGACAAAAATGGATGGGAAGTCATTGGCATCGGACAAACCATATACACATTGGCCAATACCACCCAATTCGGCGTTGATTCGTGCAAAGTGTATTGCAACTGCCATATGGCGTGCCTATTGTAACACTTTAAAAATTCAACAGGTGGCGAATTCGCTCCACCATGGTTTTCATATTGGGAAATGTCACCCAAGTCAACATCCAAAAGCAAAATTTTGAAAAAATGTGTAAGAACTGATTTTTTTGTCAAAAACTTATCACCCCTTAAAAAGTGCTTTCTGGACGTTTTTCTGGAAATTCTTTCGATTTTTTTTTGTCAATTACACATGTGTAAGAACTGTATGAATATACTTTTGTCCAATTTTATCATCATATTTTTTTTTTTTTTTTTTTTTTTACATGGGCATAAGTAATATGTTTTGTCCATTTTCAATATGATTTCATAGGAAGTCAAAAGTCAAAAAGTCAAAAATGTCAAAATTTTGTAAAAAAAAAACTTCACACACCCTTAAAAGTGCTTTCTGGACCGTTTTACTGTAATTTTGTGTCAATTACACACGTATAAGAACTGTATCAACATACTTTAGTTGTATTCTACCATATGAAATTTGACATGCTCAAAAAATGCAAAATTGACTGGCCTGATGAACACAGGATGGCCGGCAGTGATAGTTGTTCCTTTCATCACTCGTTGTGTTGATTTCATCACTCCATTTGGTGGTGTTTTTCACTATCAGAATCATATTATTGCAAATGCACGATGGATTGTTGATAAACTGGCTAGCAAAAACAAATATGGGTTGTAATGCATTTACCGGGACTCCTATTGTCCATGCCCGCTATGGGAGTACCCTACTACGACCCTCTATCCATGGGGGCCGCCCTGAGTGCTTTATGGACTGTTTAAAATAGGCACCTGGTAACCCAAAAATAAAATATGGTTGTAAAATGCAAGCGAGCTACGGTCAAGCGGGATATCTCGTTGAACTCGGCACGGTCTAGGGGATTATGGTAATG
>NW_024603866.1:0-2251 GCF_018296145.1 Oncorhynchus tshawytscha | reverse complement strand
CAATTTGTCATCAAGAAGCATCAACTAATGTAGCTCTAATCAATGGCAGTTGCTGCATGTCATTATTCAGTCTTTATGGTGTTTTGTAACAGATGTCTATTTATATTCATCACATGGTGTCAGTGTACATGCAGTCCACTGTTTAGATGGTGTCAGTATACATGCAGTCCACTGTTTAGATGGTGTCAGTGTACATGCAGTCCACTGTTTAGATGGTGGCAGTGTACATGCTGTCCACTGTTTAGATGGTGTCAGTCCACTACATGCAGTCCACTGTTTAGATGGTGTCAGATATGTCACATGCTGTCCACTGTTTAGATGGTGTCAGTATACATGCAGTCCACTGTTTAGATGGTGTCAGTATACATGCAGTCCACTGTTTAGATGGTGTCAGTATACATGCAGTCCACTGTTTAGATGGTGTCAGTATACATGCAGTCCACTGTTTAGATGGTGTCAGTGTACATGCAGTCCACTGTTTAGATGGTGCCAGTATACATGCAGTCCACTGTTTAGATGGTGGCAGTATACATGCAGTCCACTTTTTAGTTGGGAACAGAACAGTGTAGTGACCACAGTATGTGGTGGTGGTGTAGGGGAACAGAACAGTGTAGTGACCACAGCATGTGATAGTGGTGTAGGGGAACAGAACAGTGTAGTGACCACAGCATGTGGTGGTGGTGTAGGGGAACAGAACAGGGTAGTGACCACAGCATGTAGTGGTGGTGTAGGGAACAGAACAGTGTAGTGACCACAGCATGTGATGGTGGTGTAGGGAACAGAACAGTGTAGTGACCACAGCATGTGATGGTGTAGGGGAACAGAACAGTGTAGTGACCACAGCATGTGGTGGTGGTGTAGGGAACAGAACAGTGTAGTGACCACAGCATGTGATGGTGTAGGGGAACAGAACAGTGTAGTGACCACAGCATGGTGTGGTGTAGTATACATGCTGTCCACTGTTTAGATGGTGTCAGTGTACATGCAGTCCACTGTTTAGATGGTGTCAGTATACATGCAGTCCACTGTTTAGATGGTGTCAGTATACATGCAGTCCACTGTTTAGATGGTGTCAGTGTACATGCAGTCCACTGTTTAGATGGTGTCAGTATACATGCAGTCCACTGTTTAGATGGTGTCAGTGTACATGCAGTCCACTGTTTAGATGGTGCCAGTATACATGCAGTCCACTGTTTAGATGGTGCCAGTATACATGCAGTCCACTTTTTAGATGGGAACAGAACAGTGTAGTGACCACAGTATGTGGTGGTGGTGTAGGGGAACAGAACAGTGTAGTGACCACAGCATGTGATGGTGTAGGGGAACAGAACAGTGTAGTGACCACAGCAGGTGATGGTGGTGTAGGGGAACAGAACAGGGTAGTGACCACAGCATGGGGTGGTGTAGTATACATGCTGTCCACTGTTTAGATGGTGTCAGTGTACATGCAGTCCACTGTTTAGATGGTGTCAGTATACATGCAGTCCACTGTTTAGATGGTGTCAGTATACATGCAATCCACTGTTTAGATGGTGTCAGTATACATGCAGTCCCCTGTTTAGATGGTGTCAGTATACATGCAGTCCACTGTTTAGATGGTGTCAGTATACATGCAGTCCACTGTTTAGATGGTGTCAGTATACATGCAGTCCACTGTTTAGGAAGTGTCAGTATACATGCAGTCCACTGTTTAGATGGTGTCAGTGTACATGCAGTCCACTGTTTAGATGGTGCCAGTATACATGCAGTCCACTGTTTAGATGGTGTCAGTGTACATGCAGTCCACTGTTTAGATGGGAACAGAACAGTGTAGTGACCACAGTATGTGGTGGTGGTGTAGGGGAACAGAACAGTGTAGTGACCACAGCATGTGGTGGTGGTGTAGGGAACAGAACAGTGTAGTGACCACAGCATGTGATGGTGGTGTAGGGGAACAGAACAGTTTAGTGACCACAGCATGTGATAGTGGTGTAGGGGAACAGAACAGTGTAGTGACCACAGCATGTGGTGGTGGTGTAGGGAACAGAACAGTGTAGTGACCACAGCATGTGATGGTGGTGTAGGGAACAGAACAGTGTAGTGACCACAGCATGTGGTGGTGGTGTAGGGAACAGAACAGTGTAGTGACCACAGCATGTGATGGTGTAGGGGAACAGAACAGTGTAGTGACCACAGCATGGGGTGGTGTAGTATACATGCTGTCCACTGTTTAGATGGTGTCAGTATACATGCTGTCCACTGTTTAGATGGT
>NW_024603865.1:0-2250 GCF_018296145.1 Oncorhynchus tshawytscha | reverse complement strand
ATCCCAGAGTGCATCAAACATGATTTAGAGCTTGTTTATGGAAAAGTGCTTATTTATGCATTCTACAGTGTTTTCATAACATCTCGAATAAACATAAACAAAAAAAGTTTTATCCCAGAGTGCATCAAACATGATTTAGAGCTTGTTTATGGAAAAGTGCTTATTTCTTATTTCAATGTTGCAACATGTATTTCAATGCTGCAACTTGCTGAAAATTGTCTACAGTGTTCCTAATCATCTAGTTTGAACAGTTCTGTAAAAAACATTGTATCCAGAGTGCATCAAACATGATTTAGAGCTTGTTTATGGAAAAGTGCTTATTTCCGTATTTCAATGCTGCAACTTGCTGAAAATTGTCTACAGTGTTCCTAATCATCTAGTTTGAACAGTTCTGTAAAAAACATTGTATCCAGAGTGCATCAAACATGATTTAGAGCTTGTTTATGGAAAAGTGCTTATTTCCCTATTTCAATGCTGCAACTTGCTGAAAATTGTCTACAGTGTTCCTAATCATCTAGTTTGAACAGTTCTGTAAAAAACATTGTATCCAGAGTGCATCAAACATGATTTAGAGCTTGTTTATGGAAAAGTGCTTATTTATGCATTCTACAGTGTTTTCATAACATCTCGAATAAACATAAACAAAAAAGTTTTATCCCAGAGTGCATCAAACATGATTTAGAGCTTGTTTATGGAAAAGTGCTTATTTATGCATTCTACAGTGTTTTCATAACATCTCGAATAAACATAAACAAAAAAAGTTTTATCCCAGAGTGCATCAAACATGATTTAGAGCTTGTTTATGGAAAAGTGCTTATTTCTGTATTTCAATGCTGCAACTTGCTGAAAATTGTCTACAGTGTTCCTAATTATCTAGTTTGAACAGTTCTGTAAAAAACATTGTATCCAGAGTGCATCAAACATGATTTAGAGCTTGTTTATGGAAAAGTGCTTATTTATGCATTCTACAGTGTTTTCATAACATCTCGAATAAACATAAACAAAAAAAGTTTTATCCCAGAGTGCATCAAACATGATTTAGAGCTTGTTTATGGAAAAGTGCTTATTTATGCATTCTACAGTGTTTTCATAACATCTCGAATAAACATAAACAAAAAAGTTTTATCCCAGAGTGCATCAAACATGATTTAGAGCTTGTTTATGGAAAAGTGCTTATTTCTGCATTCTACAGTGTTTTCAAACATCTCGAATAAACATAAACAAAAAAAGTTTTATCCCAGAGTGCATCAAACATGATTTAGAGCTTGTTTATGGAAAAGTGCTTATTTATGCATTCTACAGTGTTTTCATAACATCTCGAATAAACATAAACAAAAAAAGTTTTATCCCAGAGTGCATCAAACATGATTTAGAGCTTGTTTATGGAAAAGTGCTTATTTATGCATTCTACAGTGTTTTCATAACATCTCGAATAAACATAAACAAAAAAGTTTTATCCCAGAGTGCATCAAACATGATTTAGAGCTTGTTTATGGAAAAGTGCTTATTTATGCATTCTACAGTGTTTTCATAACATCTCGAATAAACATAAACAAAAAAAGTTTTATCCCAGAGTGCATCAAACATGATTTAGAGCTTGTTTATGGAAAAGTGCTTATTTATGCATTCTACAGTGTTTTCATAACATCTCGAATAAACATAAACAAAAAAAGTTTTATCCCAGAGTGCATCAAACATGATTTAGAGGCTTGTTTATGGAAAAGTGCTTATTTCCCTATTTCAATGCTGCAACTTGCTGAAAATTGTCTACAGTGTTCCTAATTATCTAGTTTGAACAGTTCTGTAAAAAACATTGTATCCAGAGTGCATCAAACATGATTTAGAGCTTGTTTATGGAAAAGTGCTTATTTATGCATTCTACAGTGTTTTCATAACATCTTCGAATAAACATAAACAAAAAAATTTTATCCCAGAGTGCATCAAACATGATTTAGAGCTTGTTTATGGAAAAGTGCTTATTTATGCATTCTACAGTGTTTTCATAACATCTCGAATAAACATAAACAAAAAAGTTTTATCCAGAGTGCATCAAACATGATTTAGAGCTTGTTTATGGAAAAGTGCTTATTTCCGTATTTCAATGCTGCAACTTGCTGAAAATTGTCTACAGTGTTCCTAATCATCTAGTTTGAACAGTTCTGTAAAAAAAATTGTATCCAGAGTGCATCAAACATGATTTAGAGCTTGTTTATGGAAAAGTGCTTATTTCCCTATTTCAATGCTGCAACT
>NW_024603864.1:0-2250 GCF_018296145.1 Oncorhynchus tshawytscha | reverse complement strand
ATGGAAAAGTGGTTATTTCTGTAGTTCAATGCTGCAACTTGCTGAAAATGGTCTACAGTGTTCCTAATCATCTAGTTTGAACAGTTCTGTAAAAAACATTGTATCCAGATAAACAATAAAAAAAAAAAGTTTTATCCAGAATGCATCAAACATGATTTAGAGCTTGTTTATGGAAAAGTGCTTATTTCTGCATTTCAATGTTGCAACTTGCTGAAAATGGTCTACAGTGTTCCTAATCATCTAGTTTGAACAGTTATGTTTAAAACATTGTATCCAGAGTGCATCAAACATGATTTAGACCTTGTTTATGGAAAAGTGGTTATTTCTGTAGTTCAATGCTGCAACTTGCTGAAAATGGTCTACAGTGTTCCTAATCATCTAGTTTGAACAGTTCTGTGAAAAACATTGTATCCAGAGTGCATCAAACATGATTTAGACCTTGTTTATGGAAAAGTGCTTATTTCTGTAGTTCAATGCTGCAACTTGCTGAAAATGGTCTACAGTGTTCCTAATCATCTAGTTTGAACAGTTATGTTTAAAAACATTGTATCCAGAGTGCATCAAACATGATTTAGACCTTGTTTATGGAAAAGTGCTTATTTCTGTAGTTCAATGCTGCAACTTGCTGAAAATGGTCTACAGTGTTTCTAATGATCTAGTTTGAACAGTTCTGTAAAAAACATTGTATCCAGAGTGCATCAAACATGATTTAGAGCTTGTTTATGGAAAAGTGCTTATTTATGTATTCTACAGTGTTTTCATAACATCTCGAATAAACAATAACAAAAAAAGTTTTATCCAGAATGCATCAAACATGATTTAGAGCTTGTTTATGGAAAAGTGCTTATTTATGCATTCTACAGTGTTTTCATAACATCTCGAATAAACAATAACAAAAAAAGTTTTATCCAGAATGCATCAAACATGATTTAGAGCTTGTTTATGGAAAAGTGCTTATTTATGCATTCTACAGTGTTTTCATAACATCTCGAATAAACAATAACAAAAAAAAGTTTTATCCAGAATGCATCAAACATGATTTAGAGCTTGTTTATGGAAAAGTGCTTATTTCTGCATTTCAATGTTGCAACTTGCTGAAAATGGTCTACAGTGTTCCTAATCATCTAGTTTGAACAGTTCATGTTTAAAAAAATTGTATCCAGAGTGCATCAAACATGATTTAGACCTTGTTTATGGAAAAGTGCTTATTTCTGTATTCAATGGAACTTGCTGAAAATGGTCTACAGTGTTCCTAATGATCTAGTTTGATTTGTAAAAAACTTGTATCCAGAGTGCATCAAACATGATTCAAAAAGTGCTGCAACTTGCTGAAAATGGTCTACAGTGTTCCTAATCATCTAGTTTGAACAGTTATGTTTAAAACATTGTATCCAGAGTGCATCAAACATGATTTAGACCTTGTTTATGGAAAAGTGGTTATTTCTGTAGTTCAATGCTGCAACTTGCTGAAAATGGTCTACAGTGTTCCTAATCATCTAGTTTGAACAGTTCTGTAAAAAACATTGTATCCAGAGTGCATCAAACATGATTTAGAGCTTGTTTATGGAAAAGTGCTTATTTATGTTCTACAGTGTTTTCATAACATCTCGAATAAACAATAACAAAAAAGTTTTATCAGAATGCATCAAACATGATTTAGACTTGTTTATGGAAAAGTGCTTATTTATGCATTCTACAGTGTTTTCATAACATCTCGAATAAACAATAACAAAAAAGTTTTATCCAGAATGCATCAAACATGATTTAGAGCTTGTTTATGGAAAAGTGCTTATTTCTGTAGTTCAATGCTGCAACTTGCTGAAAATGGTCTACAGTGTTCCTAATCATCTAGTTTGAACAGTTCTGTAAAAAACATTGTATCCAGAGTGCATCAAACATGATTTAGACCTTGTTTATGGAAAAGTGGTTATTTCTGTAGTTCAATGCTGCAACTTGCTGAAAATGGTCTACAGTGTTCCTAATCATCTAGTTTGAACAGTTATGTTTAAAACATTGTATCCAGAGTGCATCAAACATGATTTAGAGCTTGTTTATGGAAAAGTGCTTATTTCTGCATTTCAATGCTGCAACTTGCTGAAAATGGTCTACAGTGTTCCTAATCATCTAGTTTGAACAGTTATGTTTAAAACATTGTATCCAGAGTGCATCAAACATGATTTAGACCTTGTTTATGGAAAAGTGGTTATTTCTGTAGTTCAATGCTGCAACTTGCTGAAAATGGTCTACAGT
>NW_024603863.1:0-2247 GCF_018296145.1 Oncorhynchus tshawytscha | reverse complement strand
CCTGTGATAGCGTTGATATCTGAATAGACTAGTTTAGAGATAGGGGCAACCTGTGACCAGCATTGATAAATAGAACTGAGTGTAGAGACAAGGGCAACCTGTAATGTTGATGTCAGGATAGAACTAGTTTAGAGATAAGGGCAACCTGTAATAACGATGATACTATTAAAGGCTAACTTTAGCAAAGAGAAAGGGCAACCTGTGATAAATCGTTGATGTCAATAAAGACAAATTTAAAGACAAGGGCAACCTGTAATAATTCAGATGTCAGGATAAACCTCTTCATTCAGGCTGACAACCTGCACTGTCCCTCTGATAAAGAACTAGTATAGGGAGACAAAGGGCAACCTGTAATGGCGTGTGCAATAAAGAACTGGTTTAAAAGACAAAGGACAACCTGTAATAACATTGATGCTAATAAAGACTAGTGTAAAGGAATAAAGGGCAACCTATGATAGCATTGATCTGAGAGATAAAGAGACTAATTTAAAGAATAAATAAGTGTAGACGACAACCTGTGATAGCGTTGATGAATACCTGATAAAGACTAGTTTAAAGAGACAAGAGGGCAACCTGTAATAGCAGTGTCTGTAAAACTAGTTTAGAGACAAAGGGCAACCTGTAATAGCTTGATGATATCAAGAAAAGACACTAGTTTAAAGAGACAAGGGCAACCTGTGATAACGTTAGTCATAAAAAGCTAGTGTAAAGAGACAAGAGACAACCTATGATAATTGATAATCAGAATCAAGAACTAGTAGTAAAGACAAGGGCAACCTGTAATAACTTGATGAAATCTAATAAAGGAACTAGCAAAAGAGAATAAAGAGACAACCTATGATAACGATGTCTGAATAAAACTAGTGAAAGAAGATAAAGGGCAACCTATGATAACGATGTCTGTCATAAAAGAACTAGTGCAAAGAGAATAAAGGGCAACCTATGATAGCGATGAATGTCAAATAAAGAACTAGTATGAAAGAGACAAAGAAGGACAACCTGTAATAGAAACGATGAAGAGTGAACCCTAAACACTAGTGTAAAGAGATAAGGGGCAACCTATGAAATAACATGTCTTCAATAAAAACTAGTATAAAGAGACAAGGGCAACCTGTAATAACGATGAATACTAATAAAGAACTAGTATAAAAGAACAAGAGACAACCTGTAATAACGTTAATGCAATAAAGAACTAGTTTAAAGAGACAAAGGGACAACCTGTAAATAACAGTGATGTCTGATAAAGAACTAGTATTAAAGAGACAAGGGACAACCTGTAATGCTTGATGATCACTAATAAAAGGACTAGTTTAAAGGAACAAGGGGCAACCTGTAATGGCGATTAATGCAATAAAAACTAGTGCAAAGAGACAAAGGGGCAACCTGTAATGCTTGATGTACTAATAAGGCTAGTATAGAGACAAAGGGCAACCTGTAATAACGATGAAAACTAATCAAGATAGCACTGTAATGTAAAGATAAGGGGCAACCTAATGTTGATGTCTCAAGATAAAAGAGACAAGAGACAACCTATGATAACGAAAATATCAGACAAAGGGACAACCTGTAATGTGATCACAATAAAGACTAGTTTAGAGACAAAGGGCAACCTGTAATGGCGATGAGTAATGCTATAGGAAATGTAAAGAGATAAAGGGCAACCTGTAATAACGTGTGATACTGTAAATGAACTGAGTAAGAGACAAAGGGGCAACCTGTAATAACTTGATGTCAGAGATAAAACAGTGAATGTAATGAACTAGTATAGAGACAAGAACCTATAAAGGGAATAGTTTAGAAGAGACAACCTATAATAACATTGTAAAATAAAGAACTAGTTTAAAGAGACAAAGGGCAACCTGTGATAACGTGTCAATACTAATAAAGAACTAGTTTAAAGAGACAAAGGACAACCTGTAATAGCAATTAATCTAAATAAAGAACTAGTGCAAAGAGATAAAGGGCAACCTGTAATGTGATGAAATCAATAACTAGTAAAGAGATAAAGGGCAACCTGTAATAAACTTGATGAATCAAGAACTAAAGAGCAAAGAGATAAAGGGGCAACCTGTGATGCGTGATACAGAAAGAACTAGTGTAAAGAGATAGGGGCAACCTGTAATAACATGATACTGATAAAAGACTGGTTTAGAGGATACAGGGGGCAACCTGTGATAGCGTTGATACTGATAAGTGAACTCGAAAACTAGTGTAAAGGAATGAGGCAACCTGTAATGGCGATTGATA
>NW_024603862.1:0-2245 GCF_018296145.1 Oncorhynchus tshawytscha | reverse complement strand
GTAATCCGTGATTGACTGTAGACCCTGCCACATACCTCTTGTGTCTGAGCCGTTGAATTGAGATTCTGCTTTGTCTCTATACTGACGCTTAGCTTGTTTGATTGCCTTGCGGAGGGAATAGTTACACTGTTTGTATTCGGTCATGTTTCCAGTCACCTTGCCCTGATTAAAAGCAATGGTTCGCGCTTTCAGGTTCACGCGAATGCTGCCATCAATCCACGGTTTCTGGTTTGGGAATGTTTTAATCGTTGCTATGGGAACGACATCTTCAACGCACGTTCTAATGAACTCGCACACCGAATCAGCGTATTCGTCAATGTTGTCGTCTGACGCAATGGAATAGCAATGATCCAAGGTTTTTCCAGCCCTTACAGCAATCGATATGCTGATAAAATTTAGGGACTCTTGTTTTCAAATTAGCTCTTGCTAAAATCCCCAGCTACAATGAATGCAGCCTCCGGATATATGGATTCCAGTTTGCAAAGAGTCAAATAAGGTTCGTTCAGAGCCATGGATGTGTCTGCTTGGGGGGAATATATACGGCTGTGATTATAATCGAAGAGAATTCCTTGGTAGATAATGCGGTCTACATTTGATTGTGAGGAATTCTAAATCAGGTGAACAGAAGGACTTGAGTACCTGTATGTTGTCATGATCACACCACGTCACGTTAACCATAAAGCATACGCCCCCGCCCTCTTCTTACCAGAAAGATGTTTGTTTCTGTCGGCGCGATGCGTGGAGAAACCAGCTGGCTGCACCGTCTCCGATAGCGTCTCTCCAGTGAGCCATGAAGTGAAAAAGAACGTTACAGTCTCTGATGTCCCTCTGGAATGCTACCCTTGCTCGGATTTCATCAACCTTGTTGTCAAGAGACTGGACATTTGCGAGGAGAATGCTAGGGAGTGGTGCACGATGTGCCCGTCTCCGGAGTCTGACCAGAAGACCGCTTCGTTTTCCCTTTTTCAAGTCGTTTTGGGGTCGCCGGCTGAGATCCATTCCATTGTCCTGGGTGAAAGGCAGAACGCAGGATCGCTTCGCGAAAGTCATATTCTTGGTCGTACTGATGGTGAGTTGACGCTGCTCTTATGTTCAGTAGTTCTTCTCGACTGTATGTATGTTATGCTCATATAATGTAGGGTACAGTATGTGTTGGCTTCATCCACTCTGCAAAGGTGTTTTTTTTGGATGCAGGTATGTGGTTTTATCTATGTAAAATATTTCCCAGCTTTTAAGAGGACAGCAATAGACCCTCAATTATGATATCAGTGTGCTGAAATGCATTGAGATTTATATTTTAATAACAGCCAAATGTATCATGTAGCGTCAGTGTCATAGGTCTACAGAACATGAACTTTAAACCTGTCATAGAGTACAGAGAACATACATGGCCTGTGGCCCTGGGAGAATAAATTATTTTTTACCAAATGTTGCTTAAAATTTGAGGCTTTGCTTTTTGTCGTTATCGATGCAAAAAAAACTATGTGGGGTAAAAATAGAGAGAAAAAGGGAAACTTTCAACAGTAATGGCAATGTTGTCATAGTTTCCCTGTTGCCACTTATGTAACTGTAATAATCTGTTTACACTTTATTCAAATGAAATCATTTTCACGTATGCACTGGCCAAAGATGTTTAAATGAGAGATGTCACCTGGTGGCAACAAATGGAACCACAGGAAAAACACCTTAGAAATAATATTCAATTGTCCACATGATAGAGCCATATAAGAGTTATAAGGTAACATGAGTAAATTACATCAGTTATCAGTTGACCCCGCCTTCACATGGAGTTATCTGGGGATGTACTGTTACTTGCTTTGAGGATACAGCCGGTAGATTGACACATGGTGGCTTTCCTGCGGCGTTCATGTTCATAGATTCTCTCCTGTACTTCACTCGCAGTCCATTTCTCAGCAGACTTGTATTGGAATACTGCTGCCAGTTTGGGGTCAGGGCAGTATGTTACAAGGAATCAATCTTCTTACCTTGTCTCTTAAGGCCCTCGTCAGCGACATCCACGGCCTTGTTCAATCGAACCCAATACTCCATAACAGCCTCTCCTGGTACAGGTTTAGTATTGTAAAAATCAGCCAAGGGCATGCATGAATTGTCCAATTCGCTGAATTTCTGTTTCAGAATGTCAAAACAATCTCTGGCTTCTCTGTAGGATCAACTGTTGTCTCATTGCGTAAATTTATCTTTTACCATGTCTCTTGCTTTGCCAGATAATCGACTAATTATCTCA
>NW_024603861.1:0-2245 GCF_018296145.1 Oncorhynchus tshawytscha | reverse complement strand
AACAGTAGATCTAGCTGGTCTGTCATCGTACAATAGAGACAGTAGATCTAGCTGGTCTGTCATATTAAAATAGAGACAGTAGATCTAGCTGGTCTGTCATATTATAATCGAGACAGTAGATCTAGCTGGTCTGTCATAATATAATAGAGACAGTAGATCTAGTTGGTCTGTCATATTATAATAGAGACAGAAGATCTAGCTGGTCTGTCATAATATAATAGAGACAGTAGATCTAGCTGGTCTGTCATATTATAATAGAGACAGTAGATCTAGCTGGTCTGTCATAATATAATAGAGACAGTAGATCTAGCTGGTCTGTCATATTATAATAGAGATAGTAGATCTAGCTGGTCTGTCATATTATAATAGAGACATTAGATCTATCTGGTCTGTCATATTATAGTAGAGACAGTAGATCTAGCTGGTCTGTCATATTATAATAGAGACATTATATCTATCTGGTCTGTCATATTATAATAGAGACAGTAGATCTAGCTGGTCTGTCATATTATAATAGAGACAGTAGATCTAGCTGGTCAGTCAAAATATAATAGAGACAGTAGATCTAGCTGGTCTGTCATATTATAATAGAGACAGTAGATCTAGCTGGTCTGTCATATTATAGTAGAGACAGTAGATCTAGCTGGTCAGTCATAATATAATAGAGACAGTAGATCTAAATGGTCTGTCATAATATATAGAGACAGTGATCATATAATATAATAGAGACAGAAGATCTAGCTGGTCTGTCATAATATAATAGAGACAGTAGATCTAGCTGGTCTGTCATATTATTATAGAGACAGTAGATCTAGCTGGTCTGTCATAATATCATAGAACAGTAGATCTAGCTGGTCTGTCATATTATAATAGAGACAGTAGATCTAGCTGTTGTCTGTCATATTATAATAGAGACAGTTAGATCTAGCTGGTCTGTCATATTATAATAGAGACAGTAGATCTAGCTGGTCTGTCATAATATAATAGAGACAGTAGATCTAGCTGGTCTGTCATATTATAATAGAGACAGTAGATCTAGCTGGTCTGTCATAATATAATAGAGACAGTAGATCTAGCTGGTCTGTCATATTATAATAGAGACAGTAGATCTAGCTGGTCTGTCATATTATAATAGAGACAGTAGATCTAGCTGGTCTGTCATAATATAATAGAGACAGTAGATCTAAATGGTCTGTCATAATATTTTAGAGACAGTAGATCTAGCTGGTCTGTCATAATATAATAGAGACAGTAGATCTAGCTGGTCTGTCATATTATAATCGAGAAAGTAGATCTAGCTGGTCTGTCATAATATATTAGAGACAGTAGATCTAGCTGGTCTGTCATAATACAATAGAGACAGTAGATCTAGCTGTTCTGTCATATTATAATCGAGACAGTAGATCTAGCTGGTCTGTCATAATATAATAGAGACAGTAGATCTAGCTGGTCTGTCATATTATACTAGAGACATTATATCTATCTGGTCTGTCATATTATAATACAGACAGTAGATCTAGCTGGTCTGTCATATTATAATAGAGACAGTAGATCTAGCTGGTCAGTCAAAATATAATAGAGACATTAGATCTATCTGGTCTGTCATATTATAATAGAGACAGTAGATCTAGCTGGTCTGTCATATTATAGTAGAGACAGTAGATCTAGCTGGTCAGTCATAATATAATAGAGACAGTAGATCTAAATGGTCTGTCATAATATATTAGAGACAGTAGATCTAGCTGGTCTGTCATAATATAATAGAGACAGTAGATCTAGCTGGTCTGTCATATTATAATAGAGAAAGTAGATCTAGCTGGTCTGTCATAATATATTAGATCTAGCTGGTCTGTCATGTCATAATATATTAGAGACAGTAGATCTAGCTGGTCTGTCATAATATAATCGAGACAGTAGATCTAGCTGGTCTGTCATAATATAATAGAGACAGTAGATCTAGCTGGTCTGTCATATTAATAGAGACAGTAGATCTAGCTGGTCTGTCATATTATAAAAGAGACATTATATCTATCTGGTCTGTCATATTATAATAGAGACAGTAGATCTATCTGGTCTGTCATATTATAGTAGAGACAGTAGATCTAGCTAGTCAGTCATAATATAATAGAGACAGTAGATCTAAATGGTCTGTCATAATATTTTAGAGACAGTAGATCTAGCTGGTCTGTCATAATATAATATGGAGACAGTAGATCTAGCTGGTCTGTCATATTATTATAGAGAC
>NW_024603860.1:0-2243 GCF_018296145.1 Oncorhynchus tshawytscha | reverse complement strand
TGTCATATTATATTAGAGACAGTAGATCTAGCTGGTCTGTCATATTATAATAGAGACAGTAGATATAGCTGGTCTGTCATACTATAATAGAGACAGTACATCTAGCTGGTCTGCCACAATATAATAGAGACAGTAGATCTAATTGGTTTGTCATATTACAGAGACAGTAGATCTAGCTGGTCTATCATATTATAATAGAGACAGTAGATCTAGCTGGTCTGTCATAATATAATAGAGACAGTAGATCTAGCTGGTCTGTCATAATATAATAGAGACAGTAGATCTAGCTGGTCTGTCATATTGTAATAGAGACAGTAGATCTAGCTGGTCTGTCATAATATAATAGAGACAGTAGATCTAGCTGGTCTGTCATATTATAATACAGACAGTAGATCTAGCTGGTCTGTCATATTATAATAGAGACAGTAGATCTAGCTGGTCTGTCAAAATATAATAAAGACAGTAGATCTAGCTCATCTGTCATAAAAGTAATAGACTGTAGATCTAGCTGGTATGTCATAATATAATAGAGACAGTAGATCTAGCTGGTCTGTCATAATGAAATAGAAACAGTAGATCTAGCTGGTCTGTCATAATATAATAGAGACCGTAGATCTAGCTGGTCTGTCATAATATAATAGAAACAGTAGATCTAGCTGGTCTGTCATAATATAATAGAGACAGTAGATCTAGCTGGTCTGTCATAAAATAATAGAGACAGTAGATCTAGCTGGTCTGTCATAATATAATAGAGACATTAGATCTAGATGGTCTGTCATAATATAATAGAGACAGTAGATCTAGCTGGTCTGTCATTATAAGAGAGAGTAGATCTAGCTGGTCTGTCATAATATAATAGAGACAGTAGATCTAGCTGGTCTGTCATATTATAATAGAGAGAGTAGATCTAGCTGGTCTGTCATAATAAAATAGAGACAGTAGATCTAGCTGGTCTGTCATACTATATTAGAGACAGTAGATCTAGCTGGTCTGTCATAATATAATTGTGACAGTAGGTCTAGCTGGTCTGTCATATTATAATAGAGACAGTAGATCTAGCTGGTCTGTCACATCACAGAGACAGTAGATCTAGCTGGTCTGTCATATTATAATAGAGAGTAGATCTAGCTTGTCTGTCATAATGAAATAGAGACAGTAGATCTAGCTGGTCTGTCAAATTATAATAGAGACAGTAGATCTAGCTGGTCTGTCATAATATAATAGAGACAGTAGATCTAGCTGGTCTGTCATAATATAATAGAGACAGTAGATCTAGCTGGTCTTTCATAATATAATAGAGACAGTAGATCTAGCTGGTCTGTCATAATATAACAGAGACAGTAGATCTAGCTGGTCTGTCATATTATAATAGAGAGAGTAGATCTAGCTGGTCAGTCATAATGAAATAGAGACAGTAGATCTAGCTGGTCTGTCATAATATAATAGAGACAGTAGATCTAGCTGGTCTGTCATATTATAATAGAGACAGTAGATCTAGCTGGTCTGTCATAATATAATAGAGACAGTAGATCGAGCTGGTCTGTCAGAATATAATAGAGACAGTAGATCTAGCTGGTCTGTCATATTACAGAGACAGTAGATCTAGCTGGTCTGTCATATTTTAATAGAGAGAGTAGATCTAGCTGGTCTGTCATAATATAATAGAGACAGTAGATCTAGCTGGTCTGTCATATTATAATACAGACAGTAGATCTAGCTGGTCTGTCATATTATAATAGAGACAGTAGATCTAGCTGGTCTGTCAAAATATAATAAAGACAGTAGATCTAGCTCATCTGTCATAAAAGTAATAGACTGTAGATCTAGCTGGTATGTCATAATATAATAGAGACAGTAGATCTAGCTGGTCTGTCATAATGAAATATAAACAGTAGATCTAGCTGGTCTGTCATAATATAATAGAGACCGTAGATCTAGCTGGTCTGTCATAATATAATAGAAACAGTAGATCTAGCTGGTCTGTCATAATATAATAGAGACAGTAGATCTAGCTGGTCTGTCATAAAATAATAGAGACAGTAGATCTAGCTGGTCTGTCATAATATAATAGAGACATTAGATCTAGATGGTCTGTCATAATATAATAGAGACAGTAGATCTAGCTGGTCTGTCATATTATAATACAGACAGATCTAGCTGGTCTGTCATAATATAATAGAGACAGTAGATCTAGCTGGTCTATCAAAATATTATAATAGAGACAGTAGATCTAGTTGGTTTGT
>NW_024603859.1:0-2234 GCF_018296145.1 Oncorhynchus tshawytscha | reverse complement strand
AATATTATATTATTTGAATGTGGCGCTATGCAATTCAGCGGTTGTTGATGACAATTATCCCGTTAACGGGATGGCAGCCATACGAAGTTAGGAGATGTAATCAAAGTTCCATGCAAAACACTTGAATTTTCATCCAACATTTATAATGTGTGTTTCTGTGAATTGATGTTATCTCTGCAAAATCACAGCATGTTTTTGAACTACTGAACATAACATACCAATGTAAAATGAGATATTTGGATATAAATATGCACTTCATCTAACAAAACATACATGTATTGTGTAACATGAAGTCCTCTGAGTGTCATAAGATGAAGATCATCAAAGGTTAGTAATTCATTTTATCTCTATTTGTGTTTTTTGTGACTCCACTCTTTGGCTGGAAAATGGCTGGGTTTTTCTGTGACTTGGTGGTGACCTAACATAATCGCGTCCCCAGCCAGCCCAACCACTCACTGGACCCATATTTGCTTTCAAGCTCTTTTCGATTTTAATTTGATTATACCTTTCCGGTAACCTGCCTCACCCAATGTGATATGGAATCGCTATTATTTTTAATTTTTAGAACACATTCAAGAACCTCCAGAAGCTAACCAGCTAAGCTATTTAGTCATTGTTAGCCACTGCTAGCGGCTTTTACCTTCTGCACAGCCAGCCAGTTTCTTTTAGCCTGGATAATACTCATGCCAGTCTAGCTTCCCTGTCCCATCGGGTACTAAACGATATCATAACCGCCATTGATAAAAGACAGTACTGTGCAGCCGTCTTCATCGACCTTGCGGAAGCTTTTCGACTCTGTCAATCACCATATTCTTATCGGCAGACTCAGTAGCCTCGGTTTTTCGGATGACTGCCTTGCCTGGTTCACCACTACTTTGCAGACAGAGTTCAGTGTGTCAAATCAGGGCATGCTCTCCGGTCCTCTGACAGTCTCTATGGGGTGCCACAGGGTTCAATCCTCGGGCCGACTCTTTTCTCTGTATATATCAATGATGTTGCTCTTGCTGCAGGCGATTCCCTGATCCACCTCTACGCAGACGACACCACATATATACTTCCGGCCCGTCCATGGACACTGTGCTATCTAACCTCAAACGAGCTTCAAAGCCATACAACACTCCTTCCGTGGCCTCAACTGCTCTTAAACGCTAGTAAAACCAAATGCATGCTTTTCAACCGTTCGCTGCACACACCCGCATGCCTGACCAGCATCACCACCCTGGATGGTTCCGACCTTGAATATGTGGACATCTATAAGTACCTAGGTGTCTGGCTAGACTGTAAACTCTCCTTCCAGACTCATATCAAACATCTCCAATCGAAAATCAAATCAAGAGTCGGCTTTCTATTCCGCAACAAAGCCTCCTTCACTCACGCCGCCAAACTTACCCTAGTAAAACTGACTATCCTACCGATCCTCCACTTCGGCGATGTCATCTACAAAATTGCTTCCAACACTCTACTCAGCAAACTGGATGCAGTTCATCACAGTGCCATCCGTTTTGTCACTAAAGCACCTTATACCACCCACCACTGCGACTTGTATGCTCTAGTCGGCTGGCCCTCGCGACATATTCGTCGCCAGACCCACTGGCTCCAGGTCATCTACAAGTCCATGCTAGGTAAAGCTCCGCCTTATCTCAGTTCACTGGTCACGATGGCAACACCCATCCGTAGCACGCGCTCCAGCAGGTGTATCTCACTGATCATCCCTAAAGCCAACACCTCATTTGGCCGCCTTTCGTTCCAGTTCTCTGCTGCCTGTGACTGGAACGAATTGCAAAAATCGCTGAAGTTGGAGACTTTTATCTCCCTCACCAACTTCAAACATCTGCTATCTGAGCAGCTAACCGATCGCTGCAGCTGTACATAGTCTATCGGTAAATAGCCCACCCATTTTTACCTACCTCATCCCCATACTGTTTTTATTTATTTACTTTTCTGCTCTTTTGCACACCAATATCTCTACCTGTACATGACCATCTGATCATTTATCACTCCAGTGTTAATCTGCAAAATTGTAATTATTCGCCTACCTCCTCATGCCTTTTGCACACATTGTATATAGACTCCCCTCTTTGTTTTCTACTGTGTTATTGACTTGTTAATTGTTTATTCCATGTGTAACTCTGTGTTGTCTGCTCACACTGCTATGCTTTATCTTGGCCAGGTCGCAGTTGCAAATGAGAACTTGTTCTCAACTAGCCTACCTGGTTAAATAAAGGTGAAATAAA
>NW_024603858.1:0-2234 GCF_018296145.1 Oncorhynchus tshawytscha | reverse complement strand
CTATGATTTTCTGAAATAACACACACTCACTAAACCCTCTGTAAATAACTCAGTTCTTAACGTAAAGACTTAAAACTCAGGATTCTGTAAAGGCATACCCCAATCAGGATATGGGTTTATTTATAGCTTCCTGTGCCAACCGGAAGTGCCTTAAATGATGTCATAGTGGCAGTTTCCAAGGGTTAAAAAGGTCAGATCTTTTCAAACTTCATATGTGTGATTAGGCAATCCCCATAAACTGTAAGTCAGTCATTTCTCCCAACAGATGTCAAAGAAAAGCTCTCACACACACACACAGCAAGGATGGAGTGACAAAGTGCGGTGCTTAAAGACACAGAGAGCAGGCAATGGCATTACCATAATCCCTAGGCCGTGCCGAGTTCAACGAGATATCCCGCTTGACCGTAGCTCGCTTGCATTTTACAACCATATTTTTATTTTTGGGTTACCAGGTGCCTATTTTAAACAGTCCATAAAGCACTCAGGGCGGCCCCCATGGATAGAGGGTCGTAGTAGGGTACTCCCATAGCGGGCATGGACAATAGGAGTCCCGGTAAATGCATTTACAACCATATTTTTATTTTTGGGTTACCAGTTGCACAACAACGCACGTGCATTTGCAATATGATTCTATAGTGAAAAACACCACCAAATGGACATGATGAAATCAACACAACGAGTGATGGAAAGGAACAACTATCACTGCTCGGCCATCCTGTGTTCATCAGGCCAGTCAATTTAGCATTTTTGAGCATGTCAAATTTCATATGGTAAATGCCCATTGAACCATATTGCAAATGCACGTGCACTTGCAATATGATTGTATGTGAAAAGACATCACAAAATGGACAGGATGAAGTCAACACAACGAGCGATGGAAAGGAGCAACTATCACTGCCAGGCCATCCCGAGTTCATCTGGCCAGTCAATTTTGCATTTCTGCATGATTTTTGAGCATGTCAAATTTCATATGGTAAATGCCCATTGAACCATATTGCAAATGCACGTGCACTTGCAATATGATTGTATGTGAAAAGACATCACAAAATGGACAGGATGAAGTCAACACAACGAGCGATGGAAAGGAGCAACTATCACTGCCAGGCCATCCCGAGTTCATCTGGCCAGTCAATTTTGCATTTCTGCATGATTTTTGAGCATGTCAAATTTCATATGGTAAATGCCCATTGAACCATATTGCAAATGCACGTGCACTTGCAATATGATTGTATGTGAAAAGACATCACAAAATGGACAGGATGAAGTCAACACAACGAGCGATGGAAAGGAGCAACTATCACTGCCAGGCCATCCCGAGTTCATCTGGCCAGTCAATTTTGCATTTCTGCATGATTTTTGAGCATGTCAAATTTCATATGGTAAATGCCCATTGAACCATATTGCAAATGCACGTGCACTTGCAATATGATTGTATGTGAAAAGACATCACAAAATGGACAGGATGAAGTCAACACAACGAGCGATGGAAAGGAGCAACTATCACTGCCAGGCCATCCCGAGTTCATCTGGCCAGTCAATTTTGCATTTCTGCATGATTTTTGAGCATGTCAAATTTCATATGGTAAATGCCCATTGAACCATATTGCAAATGCACGTGCACTTGCAATATGATTGTATGTGAAAAGACATCACAAAATGGACAGGATGAAGTCAACACAACGAGCGATGGAAAGGAGCAACTATCACTGCCAGGCCATCCCGAGTTCATCTGGCCAGTCAATTTTGCATTTCTGCATGATTTTGATTGTATGTGAAAAGACATCACAAAATGGACAGGATGAAGTCAACACAACGAGCGATGGAAAGGAGCAACTATCACTGCCAGGCCATCCTGAGTTCATCTGGCCAGTCAATTTTGCATTTCTGCATGATTTTTGAGCATGTCAAATTTCATATGGTAAATGCCCATTGAACCATATTGCAAATGCACGTGCACTTGCAATATGATTGTATGTGAAAAGACATCACCAAATGGACATGATGAAATCAACACAACGAGTGATGGAAAGGAACAACTATCACTGCCAGGGCCATCCTGTGTTCCCATAGCGGGCATTAATATCAGAATGACCGGTAAATGCATTTTTGGAGCATATTTTAATTTTTGGGTTACCGGGTGCACAACAATCAGTATCCATCGTAATATTTTAAACAGTCCACAAAGCACTCAGGACGGCCCTGACAGAGAGAGGGCCGTAGTAGGGTGCTTCCAT
>NW_024603857.1:0-2233 GCF_018296145.1 Oncorhynchus tshawytscha | reverse complement strand
TTAGAGCCATAATGGAGACTAGAGATCTACCACTATCATATTAGATAAAGTAGACTAGACATCTACCACCCCACTACCACTATCAGATTAGAGCCATAAAGGAGACTAGACATCTACCACCCCACTACCACTATCAGATTAGAGCCATAAAGGAGACTAGACATCTAACAGATTAGACCATAAAGGAGACTAGACACCCCACTACCATTATCAGATTAGAGCCATAAAGAGAGATTCTAGACATCTACCACCCCACTAGCACTACAGATTAGAGCCATAAAGTAGACTAGACATCTACCACCCCACTACCACTATCAGATTAGAGCCATAATGGAGACTAGAGATCAACCACTATCATATTAGAGCCACAAAGGAGACTAGACATCTACCACCCCACTAGCACTATTTGATTAGAGCCATAAAGTAGACTAGACATCTACCACCCCACTTCCACTATCAGATTAGAGCCGTAAAGTAGACTAGACATCTACCACCCCACTTCCACTATAAGATTAGAGCCATAAAGTAGACTAGACATCTACCACCCCACTACCATTATCAGATTAGAGCCATAAAGGAGACTAGACATCTACCACCCCACTACCACTATCAGATTAGAGCCATAAAGGAGACTAGACATCTACCACCCCACTACCACCATCAGATTAGAGCCATAAAGGAGACTAGACATCTACCACCCCACTACCACTGTCAGATTAGATTAGAGCCATAAAGGAGACTAGACATCTACCACCCCACTACCACTATCAGATTAGAGCCATAAAGTAGACTAGACATCTACCACCCCACTACCATTATCAGATTAGAGCCATAAAGGAGACTAGACATCTACCACCCCTACTACCACTATCAGATTAGAGCCATAAAGGACTAGACATCTACCACCCCACTACCACTATCAGATTAGAGCAGACTAGACATCTACTACCACTATCAGATTAGAGCCATAATAGACTAGACATCTACCACCCCAACCAGTAGACTAGACATCTACCACCCCACTACCACTATCAGATTAGAGCCATAAAGTAGACTAGACATCTACCACCCCACTACCACTATCAGATTAGAGCCAGATTAGAGATCCACTATCATATTTGAGCCATAAAGTAGACTATACATCTACCACTACCACTATCACTAGAGCAGACTAGACATCTATACCATTATCAGATTAGAGCCAGAGACTAGACATCCACCACCCCACTACCAATATCAGATTAGAGCCATAAAGGAGACTAGACATCTACCACCCCTACTACCACTATCAGATTAGAGCCATAAAGGAGCCATAAAGGAGACTAGATTCTAGACATCTACCACCCCACTACCACTATCAGATTAGAGCCATAAAGTAGACTAGACATCTACCACCCCACTACCATTATCAGATTAGAGCCATAAAGGAGACTAGACATCTACCACCCCACTACCACTATCAGATTAGAGCCATAAAGGAGACTAGACATCTACCACCCCACTACCACTATCAGATTAGAGCCATAAAGACTAGACATCTACCACCCCACTACCATTATCAGATTAGAGCCATAAAGGAGACTAGACATCTAACACCACTACTACCACAATCAGATTAGAGCCATAAAGGATTCTTAGACATCTACCACCCCCACTAGCACTATCAGATTAGAGCCATAAAGCAGACTAGCACATCACCACCCCACTACCACTATCAGATTAGAGCCATAATGGAGACTAGAGATCAACCACTATCATATTTGAGCCATAAAGCAGACTAGACATCTACCACCCCACCACCACTATCAGATTAGAGCCATGCCACTGAGACCAGATCACCACCACTACCACTATCAGATTCAGTTTACAGTTAGACTAGACATCTACCACCCCACCAGCACCTTATCAGACAGAGCCATAAAGTGCAGACTCATCTACCACCCCACTACCACTATCAGATTAGAGCCATAATGGAGACTAGAGATCAACCACTATCATATTTGAGCCATAAAGTAGACTTGGACATTTACCACCACTACCACTATCAGATTAGAGCCATAAAGTAGACTAGACATCTACCACCCCACTACCACTATCAGATTAGAGCCATAAAGGAGACTAGACATCTACCACCCCCACTACCACTATCAGATTAGAGCCATAAAGGAGACTAGACATCTACCACCCCACTACCATTATCAGATTAGAGCCATAAAGTAGACTAGACATCTAC
>NW_024603856.1:0-2225 GCF_018296145.1 Oncorhynchus tshawytscha | reverse complement strand
CATTTCGGCATTTGCCGTATGGTTAGTGAGAAAGTCCACATTGCAAATGTACGGTCCCTTACTAGACGTCCGAAAACGTTTTTAAAAGTCGGGGACGGCGTTTCGGGCCGAGCGGCAGGGCCGGACCTACCAGGAAGTCATCAAATGAACTTTGTCGGACATTCGTTTTCCGTTTCACAAAAATAATAAGATTTTGGTCATTTTTCCACTGTCCCAGAATATCCCACAGGGGGGCATAAGCAATCATATTGCTATCGGACAAAACATCACGATTCACGACGGGGCCTTATCTCGAAAACGGAAAATATTTCGAAGCCGAAACTCGGTGAGCGTAGGTTTGGCATAATGGGCAGTTGGCCCCGAACAAGATGGCGTCCAGGCCTCAACGGTTTTTGAGTTATGGCCATTTATCTGGGATTAAAGGTCCAAAATGAAAATAGAGAAATTATTTTTCCACTTCATGTCAAAGTCAAGGAGCCTCCGGTGTCAATAAAAAAGAACCAGCCATTTATCTATCGTCATTTAAGAGAAATCGTACAATGACAGATTGGTGATGTTCACGGATAGGTGTTTTTTTTTTTTTCAACGGTTACAGATCTAGTTGCAGGGTGTTCTTACGAATCTTTTAAAGTGTGCTGCGGAGCTCTGCGAGATTTCTGTGATTTTCTATGATTTTCTGAAATAACACACACTCACTAAACCCTCTGTAAATAACTCAGTTCTTAACGTAAAGACTTAAAACTCAGGATTCTGTAAAGGCATACCCCAATCAGGATATGGGTTTATTTATAGCTTCCTGTGCCAACCGGAAGTGCCTTAAATGATGTCATAGTGGCAGTTTCCAAGGGTTAAAAAGGTCAGATCTTTTCAAAACTTCATATGTGTGATTAGGCAATCCCCATAAACTGTAAGTCAGTCATTTCTCCCAACAGATGTCAAAGAAAAGCTCTCACACACACACACAGCAAGGATGGAGTGACAAAGTGCGGTGCTTAAAGACACAGAGAGCAGGCAATGGCATTACCATAATCCCTAGGCCGTGCCGAGTTCAACGAGATATCCCGCTTGACCGTAGCTCGCTTGCATTTTACAACCATATTTTTATTTTTGGGTTACCAGGTGCCTATTTTAAACAGTCCATAAAGCACTCAGGGCGGCCCCCCATGGATAGAGGGTCGTAGTAGGGTACTCCCATAGCGGGCATGGACAATAGGAGTCCCGGTAAATGCATTTACAACCATATTTTTATTTTTGGGTTACCAGTTGCACAACAACGCACGTGCATTTGCAATATGATTCTATAGTGAAAAACACCACCAAATGGACATGATGAAATCAACACAACGAGTGATGGAAAGGAACAACTATCACTGCTCGGCCATCCTGTGTTCATCAGGCCAGTCAATTTTGCATTTTTTGAGCATGTCAAATTTCATATGGTAAATGCCCATTGAACCATATTGCAAATGCACGTGCACTTGCAATATGATTGTATGTGAAAAGACATCACAAAATGGACAGGATGAAGTCAACACAACGAGCGATGGAAAGGAGCAACTATCACTGCCAGGCCATCCCGAGTTCATCTGGCCAGTCAATTTTGCATTTCTGCATGATTTTTTGAGCATGTCAAATTTCATATGGTAAATGCTCGGCCATCCTGAACCATATTGCAAATGCACGTGCACTTGCAAATGCACGTGCAATATGATTGTATGTGAAAAGACATCACAAAATGGACAGGATGAAGTCAACACAACGAGCGATGGAAAGGAGCAACTATCACTGCCAGGCCATCCCGAGTTCATCTGGCCAGTCAATTTTGCATTTCTGCATGATTTTTGAGCATGTCAAATTTCATATGGTAAATGCCCATTGAACCATATTGCAAATGCACGTGCACTTGCAATATGATTGTATGTGAAAAGACATCACCAAATGGACATGATGAAATCAACACAACGAGTGATGGAAAGGAACAACTATCACTGCCAGGGCCATCCTGTGTTCCCATAGCGGGCATTAATATCAGAATGACCGGTAAATGCATTTTGGAGCATATTTTAATTTTTGGGTTACCGGGTGCACAACAATCAGTATCCATCGTAATATTTTAAACAGTCCACAAAGCACTCAGGACGGCCCTGACAGAGAGAGGGCCGTAGTAGGGTGCTTCCATATCGGGCATTAATATGAGAATGACCCTTAAATGCATTTAGGACCAT
>NW_024603855.1:0-2224 GCF_018296145.1 Oncorhynchus tshawytscha | reverse complement strand
CCACACTGTTCATCATCACTGTTCATGATCCTCTGTTCATCATCTCTGTTCCTCACCTGTTCCTCACCACTGTTCATCACCACTCACTGTTCCTCACCACTGTTCATAATCCTGTTCCTCATCACTGTTTCCTCACCACTGTTCATTTCCTCATCACTGTTCATCATCACTGTTCATCATCTCTGTTTCCTCTACTGTTCCTCTACACTGTTTCATCACTGTTCATCATCACTGTTCACTCACCACTGTTCGCACCACTGTTTTCCTCATCACTGTTCCTCATCATTGTTCCTCATCACTGTTTCCTCACCACTGTTCATCATCACTGTTCCTCGCCACTGTTCCTCCACCACTGTTCATCATCACTGTTCATCATCACTGTTCCTCATCCGTTCCTCACCACTGTTCCTCACCACTGTTCATCATCCTGTTCATCATCACTGTTCCTCACCACTGTTCATCATCACTGTTCATCATCACTGTTCATCATCACTGTTCACCATCCCTGTTCCTCACCACTGTTCCTCACCACTGTTCATCATCACTGTTCATCATCACTGTTCATCATCTCTGTTCCTCACCACTGTTCCTCACCACTGTTCCTCACCACTGTTCACCATCACTGTTCCTCACCACTGTTCATCATCACTGTTCCTCATCACTGTTCCTCACCACTGTTCATCATCTCTGTTCCTCACCACTGTTCCTCACCACTGTTCCTCACCACTGTTCATCATCACTGTTCCTCATCACTGTTCCTCACCACTGTTCCTCACCACTGTTCCTCAACACTGTTCCTCACCACTGTTCCTCACCACTGTTCATCATCACTATTCATCATCACTGTTCCTCACTACTGTTCCTCACCACTGTTCATCATCACTGTTCATCATCACTGTTCATCATCACTGTTCCTCGCCACTGTTCCTCACCACTGTTCCTCACTACTGTTCCTCACCACTGTTCATCATCACTGTTCATCATCACTGTTCATCATCACTGTTCATCATCACTGTTCCTCACCACTGTTCATCATCACTGTTCATCATCACTGTCCCTCACCACTGTTCCTCACCACTGTTCATCATCACTGTTCATCATCACTGTTCCTCACCACTGTTCATCATCTCTGTTCCTCACCACTGTTCCTCACCACTGTTCATCACCACTGTTCATCATCACTGTTCCTCACCACTGTTCATCATCACTGTTCCTCATCACTGTTCCTCACCACTGTTCATCATCTCTGTTCCTCACCACTGTTCCTCACCACTGTTCATCACCACTGTTCATCATCACTGTTCCTCACCACTGTTCCTCACCACTGTTCATCATCACTGTTCCTCACCACTGTTCCTCACCACTGTTCCTCACCACTGTTCACCATCACTGTTCCTCACCACTGTTCATCATCACTGTTCCTCATCACTGTTCCTCACCACTGTTCATCATCTCTGTTCCTCACCACTGTTCCTCACCACTGTTCATCACCACTGTTCACCATCACTGTTCCTCACCACTGTTCCTCACCACTGTTCATCATCACTGTTCCTCACCACTGTTCCTCACCACTGTTCCTCACCACTGTTCATCATCACTGTTCATCATCACTGTTCCTCACCACTGTTCATCATCACTGTTCCTCACCACTGTTCATCATCACTGTTCCTCACCACTGTTCATCATCACTGTTCACCATCACTGTTCATCATCTCTGTTCCTCACCACTGTTCATCATCACTGTTCACCATCACTGTTCCTCACCACTGTTCCTCAGCACTGTTCACCATCACTGTTCCTCACCACTGTTCCTCACCCCTGTTCATCATCACTGTTCATCATCACTGTTCCTCACCACTGTTCCTCATCACTGTTCACCATCTCTGTTCGTCATCCCTGTTCACCAACTCTGTTCATCATCACTGTTCCTCACCACTGTTCATCATCACTATTGATCATCACTGTTCCTCACCACTGTTCCTCACCACTGTTCCTCACTACTGTTCCTCACCACTGTTCATCATCACTGTTCATCATCACTGTTCATCATCACTGTTCACCATCCCTGTTCCTCACCACTGTTCCTCACCACTGTTCATCATCACTGTTCATCATCACTGTTCATCATCTCTGTTCCTCACCACTGTTCCTCACCACTGTTCCTCACCACTGTTCACCATCACTGTTCCTCACCACTGTTCATCATCACTGTTCCTCATCACTG